>NW_026585987.1:5887401-6026188 GCF_907164565.1 Psammomys obesus
TCCTCCTCCTCCTCCTCCTCCTCCTCCTCCTCCTCCTCCTCCTCCTCTTCCTCTTCCTCCTCCTCCTTTATGTTGTGACCACATATCTGACAAGAGGTTTAAGGAGGGAAGGTTTATGCTGGTTCACAGTTTGGTAGAGAATGCTTGGCAGCCAACGTCTTCCTCAGTCGTCAAAGAGAGAGTACCAATGCTGGTACTCAGTTTGCCTTGTCCTTTTTATCCAGCCTCAGACTGCAGTCTGTGGGGCGATGCTGTTCACATCCAGAGCACGTCTTCCCTTGTCAGTTAGACCTCCCTGGAAACACCCCCCCTTACCCTATCTAGGAGCATAATCTGCCGTGAATCTAAACGCAGCTGTGTTGAGAAAGAAGTTTGACCGTCACAGTTTGCTACTTCTTTGTGAAGAGGGGAGAGCTCTCCAGCAGATCTTTTCAGAATAAATGTTCTATGTTGTGTTACTTTCTCACTTCAGCATCCTCTAGGCTGCATTTCTGACATCACACAGGGAAGTGATACAGTGGGGGCAGGAATGAGCATTGTTTTTCTAGATGCAGGGATCACACCTGCACCCCTCTGCTCCTCTCAGATTGGGTTCTGTACACCTGTATCTCTCAGGAAGCTCTGTTTCCTCTCCTGCAGTAGCTGGCAGTTGCCATGGCACTGCTGGACTGTCTCCACTTTAGTCTAGATTGATTCTCCAGCAGTGTCAGAGATAACAATGGACTTTGTGGCTGCCGCCCTGAAACTGACCCTTAAAATCAGCTCTTCTTTCTTGATCTGATGAGTTGGAATGAGGACCAAAGGCATCTTCCTTCTGTGCGTGTGTGTGTGTGTGTGTGTGTGTGTGTGTTTTCCCAGTTTCTTTCTGAATCACTTTTAGTGAGCCTGGTTGCCTTTAGAATGAAAGCTATTCTGCACCTTTGCCGATCACCTAACTGTACAACAATTGGGGCTTCTGAAAACAAAATAACCAAAAATAGGTGTTGGGAAGCAGGGACTTTTGATGGAGCAGATTGCTGATTGAATGGAAGCTACATGAAGAAGCTGTCTTCTTTATATTATTTAACCTCTTACTCAGAAAGTAGAAACTATTGTCACTCTGTATGTGGTCCCTGAGATGGGATGTAGCCATCCAGGTTAGAAAGGTTCCATGTAATATCTTACTGTGGAATACATTTTGGGCATCAGCTTTCCCCAGATAGATGGGAAATGTATCTTTTGGCATCATATATTAATCTTGCACACTTTAAAAATATTTTTACCATTGTTATTTGGATATTATTTACAGAAAGTGAATTTATCTTTGCTTAATGATATTTATAATGAATATGTGAATTCTTTTAGAATATTTTTTTTTGTTTAGACTGAGAATCTTTTCTATCTGAATAACTTTTTGTTGTTGTTGTTCACTTCCATAAAAAAGGGAAGATTTCAAGTAAATTTCTGGAATATATATGAGGGTTGTTAGGTTATAGCAAAGCAAGTGAACCTCCCCAGCTAGTAAACTGCATATTTGAACAGTAGCAGAAACTGTTACGATATTTAAATAATCCACTCACCAGGTCAGGTCATCAAGTTGGCCATTCTCAGAGAACACGCTGCCCTGAGAATGATGCCAGTGCTGAAATTTAGCATTTAAATTAATCTAATTCTGATGATTCGGACAGACAACAGTACTTATGGCTGGGAAAAAAAACAAAACAACAACAAAAAAACCTAAGTCATTCAAGCGTCACACTTTAAATCGTTAGAACATCAAAGGATGGTTTAGAACTCTCTTCAATTAGGAAATTATTTATATTGTTATCGATGACTGAAATTACCTTCCTGAGCAATTATGTCACCACTAAACAAAGCGTAAATTAGGGCTGAAGAATACAGTTTAGTTGGCATGATGTGTGCACCAAGTCTTGTGTTTAATACCCAGACCACATAAAGCCGAATATGGTTGTGCATGCCTGTAACACGAGCACACGAGAAGTGTAGGTGGGACAAGCTGAAGTTCTGTGCTGTCCTTGGCTACAGGGGTCCCTGTCTAAATAAATAACTACTCAGCAAAAATCAGTGTGAGGACTTCTGCACTCAATGTTCTGTAAACCTAAGCCCATCCACTTATTATACAGGTTTGAATTTTGAGGCAGAGTATCACTATGTAGCACTGGGTGGCCTGGAACTCACAGAGATACATCTGCCTCTGCCTTCCAAGTGATGGCGTTAAAGTTATGCTCCACAACCTTGGATTGATAATTTTCTGCTTTCCAACATTTTGTGTACTTATTAAATTGAGATCAGGGTAAGAAAGCCAAAACTTTGTGCTGCTCATCAAGAGAATGGACTAACCTCTTATCTCAGCACCAGCCTTTCCCCGTTTTAGCAGGAAGTGTGATGGGAGATAGATGAGGCCATATGCTCAGTCAGTTTCTCTTTGCTTGCTGTATTACATTTGGAGAAATCACTTAATACTTGTGAACGCTGTTTTGTTTTTGCATTCAACGTTTATAAGTCAAGCAAAAAACATGTAAGGCCCATGAGTAAATGTAGAAACTCAGGTCAAGGTAGAGAGAGAAGAATTCATGAATTTCAAGTATGGCAGGAAGGAACAGGAAAAGAAAATGATGGAGCACAAACAAAGTTTGTATCTGCTAAAATGAGGTGTCGGAACTCAGAAAACTAAAGCAGAATGGTATAAAAGACCCAAATTGGGTCAGTTAAACATGCAATCAACTAAAATACTCTAGCTGAGGCAAGCATGTAGACAAGTGTTTGGATACCTGAATCTGAACTGTCTGGATTAAGCCTCATACTAATATTCCTAGAAAATACTACATTAAGAAAGATGTTAGAAGACTATCAAATGGTGACTCTTACATGTGGATCTTACTTTACAGTGTGTGTTGTATGGTGTGTATGTGTGCACGCGCATGTGTGTTTAAGTGGGTTAAATGTGGGATAGAAAGGAGATCATGGGAGTGGACAAAGAGGTATTGAGCAGAGGGCCTGGTTAATAAGACACATGAAGCATCAAGCAAAAAGGAATTTATTGGGGGGGGATTGAAGGGTTCAAAGTGGGGGGTGAAGAGTAAGAAGCAAAGAAAAGGTGACTAATGAAAAACACATTTTGCTTGAAAATGTGAAAATAAAATGTAATACCATGTATGCTAATTAAAAAGTTTAAAAGCCTGTGCTAGTATAAGACATGAGCTTATGTGCACAGAGGAATCTTATTATATATATGTCTTATAGATTGGAACAGAGAAAGCATGGGTAGGGCTGAGACACATGCATCAAGAAATAATAGCCAATACATGCTTTTTATTTTCCCCAGGAACTAACTTAATTCTGAAACAGTACTGGAAATGACTGTTCTCTATAAAACAACATAATGAAATAGGGCTATCAAGATAGATATCTGATAAATTTACTTTTCTATGAGTTTGTATGGGTTTCTACCATAAGGATCATAGCTGTTTCCCAATGATCCAGTAAAACTTGAGGACTGCCTTTCTCCCTAGATTGCCCTTAATAGGCAAAAGTGATGATAAGGAGCTTAAACTTTAAGCTCCTCAGAACCTTACTGAATATGACAGGTAAATTAGGTATGACATAAATTTATTTGCACTGTGGTGCTTTGAATGAAAATGGCTCTAGAGGTGCATAGGGAGGTACATTATTTGAAAGGATCAGGACATGTGCCCTTGTTGGAGTAGGTGTGGCTGTGTTAGAGGAAGTGTGTCACTGGGGGTGGGCTTGGGGCTTTTAAATGTACAAGCCAAGCCCAGTGGCTTACTCTGCTTCCTGCTGCCTGAGGAGCCAGATGTAGAACTCTCAATTACCTTTCCAGCATCATGTCTGCTTACCTGCCGCTGCCATGCTTTCCGCCATGATGATAATGGACTAAACTTATGAAATATAATCAGGCCCAAATGTTTTCCTTTGTAAAGTTGATATGGTCATGATGTCTCTTCACAGCAGTAGAACACTGACTAAGACACGTACCTTGTGTATGTGATGCTTTTTAAGGGCATAAATACAGATCTCTTTGAAAGCAAGAAATCTGTTCATAAAGGGACCGAAATCCACTAATGACTAATTAGTAAGTTTGGGGCCTCACATAGCTTTTGAAAAGTATCATATCTATGTGTTTTCTCTCATAACAGAGAGTCCCATGGGCACCATTTAAAATATGGAATTATACACAAGATATGAGCCTGGAAACAAGAAGGCACACATGACTGATTTTTTTTTTTTTTTTTTTTAACAATGAGGGACTTTCTTCTGGGAAACCTCAAGAAAAAAAAATCCATTTAGTCGTGCATTGCAAGCTTACTCTTTAGTGTTCTTTTGAGCAACTATAAAGTGCTACAGGATTTCCTAGTGGTTGAGAAAAGGAGACATTCTTTGGCTAAAAATCAACGTATTTTCCATAATATAGGGCTAATAAATGGCCTAAGAAGCAGGAATCTAATAATCACTGAGGGATGTGCAGTAATAATTCATAATTTTCAGGGGCGTGAATCGGAGAGGAGCCATTTCAGCAGCATCCATCCATGTACATACCCCTGGTTCAGGACTGGCCAGATTTTTGTAATTCTCAAACCCTCTATAAACCTGAAAGGTCTGTTTCAGGGCACACACAGAAACATCTCCTTCAGAAGCCATAGAAAAGGCTCCATGCTGGCAAACACTTAAATCAATTTCCCATATTAGGTCGGTATTGAGACACCAACAAAGCTTGTGGGCTCAAATAAGAGATTGCAAGATATAATCACATACCACTTAGCCTCCAGGGACAGCATTTGTAGCTTTGAAACTCCTGTAGGTCAAAAGACCAAATGCAGTTTTTCATGAGACCCCTACAAGGCAGCCTGGTTTAAATTATGGTCATATGTCTGATGGTGTTTCAGTTGATGATGGATGGTGTGGTGGTTTAAGAATTGTCTCCATATGCTCATGTTAGAATTTTTAGTCTCCTGTTAGTAGAACTGTTTGGGAAGGACTAGGACGTATGACCTTGTTGGAGGAGGTGTATCAGCATTGTCAGGCTTTGGGGTTTCAAAGGATCCAAACACTTTTTATTCTGTTGTGCTTTCTGCCTCCTGCGTGTGAGATGTGAACTTTCAGCACTTGCTCTGGCTCGGCTCTCTCCCACCAAATCTTCACTATACCATCATGGATTATAATCCCAACTAAATTATTTCTTTTATACATTTTCTTAGTGATGGTATCTTATCACAGCATTAGAGAAGATTGCACTAAGATTGCATGTATCATAGTGGCATTTCAGTACAGCCAAAGTATGTATACAGTAGAGTACATCATCAAATTTCAAGCATGTACATGCTAGTTTTGCAACAAAATTGCTAATGATGCATTTTACAGGACATATATCCTATGTCCACTGTTAAGTGACACAGAATTATAATTAAAATAAGATCAAATAAAATGTTTATTTCTTCAGAAGTCACTAATCACATTGCAGAGGCTCAAACACTACTTTTGGAGATCAGGTGTCATGACATTTTAAATACGTCCAGTATTTAAAAGTCTGGGATGGGTTTGTCATAAGCTTGAGGCCAGCCTGGTCTATATAGAGAATTCAAGGTAAATTTGTGTTACAGAATGAGAAAGCTTAACTTGGTAAATAAAGAAGCAAGAAAACATACAGACAAACAACATGGTGTATGGTTAGCTGCTTCTCCAGAGAAGCATACAGTAAAACATGGAGGAGAATAGAGTATACTTATTATCATGCATAATTTGATTGGCAACATCTGTCAGCCTCCTTTCATGACCACATGGTGTCTGAGCACATTCATCATTAAAAGATATATGTACTTAGAGTTAAGTTGTCATCATTAGTACGTAACTCTTGGACAGTTAAATCCATTGGGCCCTGAGTTTGCATTAGTGAAATTACCGTGGGAGTTAACGCTCTGAGGACCAAGTTATGGAAGACTGATGAAGGCAGCTGTTGAGATGGCTCAGCAGGGAAAGGCACTGGATGCCAAATACGATGACTTGAGTTGGATCAACAAGGCCCGCTTGGTGGAAGGAGAACACAGACCCCCACAGGTTTTTGTTTTTTTTTTTTATCTCCACACAAATGTGTCCACATATATGCACTCTGTGTCATGTGAATTTTCCTACACAAAAACACTAAATACATACTAAATAAATAAATAAATAAATAAATAAATAAATAAATAAATGTAAACTATAGCACTGAAAAATAAACCCAGCAGCCAACAAAGTATCTGCATAACCAAAAGTAGATTCAAAGTGAACACAGGCGTAGGGAAAACAGTGTAAAATGACTTAGTGTATAATTGTAGTCTACTGTAGAACTAAGCTTTAAATAATTGAAGGTTGGTGGGCTATGCCATCAGTGGCCTTGTTTTAGAGAACTTAAGAGATGCTAATGCACATAAGTAGTGCTTTGTTTTTCTTCATTTGTCACAGTTTATTCTGTTTTTGCACATGGAGTTCATTAATACATACTGAACATCTCCCTTCTTGTTTTAGGTGCTGATGTGTTGGCTGAGATTTATTGCTTCCTTCCATTGTTGACTAGCTCTTCTGACAAAAAGAAAACTGTAAATAAAGAAGTGTGTTGCACAAGTTTCATAACTCATCATGATTATTAGTATTTTTTCTACTTGCAGTTTCCTAGATTGTCAATTAACCATTACATGTATAATATATAGTGTAATTTTATGAAATATATGAGTTGTGGAATGGCTAAATTAAGCTAATTAGTGAACACTTTTCCTCATATACTTGTGGCTAGTGGTACATTTAGTTAAAAAATGAAAGAGGACAATATTTTTATTTCATATCTTCCCATTAATAAAATAAGCATCTATTTTCATTACAGAATTATTTCACGAAGTCATAAGAAGGTATTTTAGTAATAATACTTTACTTAATCCCAGATGAGATTTTCTTTTTAGTGAACATCTTGGAATCATATAAACATGCAGAAAACCTCCCTGAGTAATTCCCCACCACTGTACCCTGGACACCAGCTGCTCTGACTGTAGAGGTAGGAAATTTGGTTCCTTGAGTAGGAGATTGCATGCTAAAATACAATTCATAGGATTAAAAATGTAATGCCGGGCTACACTTCACTTGTGCGATATCTTCAATAGGAACCTGGAATTGCCAGCATGTTAGCAAAATATTTTCAAATACGGGAGCAGATTTTTTTTAACCACAAAATCCTTCCTGAGTGTCAGTTTACTTAGCGAGTAGCTGAGGATTTACCAAGGGAGCCATGACAATAAGAGAGTCATGCTCAAACAGTGTTTGCCTCCTGTATAATAAGAACACTGGTACTGAAAAATGATTCAGGCACAATTATTCCAAGTGTCAACAGTCTGTGGAAAGGGGATGCCGAAATCTCCCTCTATAAAATGGAGCACTGGGGAATTCTTGAAATTGTTGATTTCATTTTTATTTCTTGAAGTGATAGAAAACTTAGAATTGCCTCCCATCTTCTATTTTGATAATACTCACTCTTAGCATCTTGATAAGATTTATACATAAAAGTCAATACATTATACGTGTGTGTGTGTGTTGTGTGTGTACATGAGCACGTGAGTGTCTCATTACTCCACAAAGCTGATCTCTTCAGATAAGAGTAGAGGGAGGCTCTTTTCAGCATGCATTATTAGACTATAGTCTCATATGTTATTTGAGTCCTGATGAGACCTGATAGACTATGATCAGATGGAAGGGCAGGAGGACTTTCCCTATCATTGGACTGGGGAAGGAGCATGGGAGGAGAAGAGGGAAGAAGGGTGGATTGGGAGGGGCTGAGGGAGGGGGCTACAGATGGGATAAAGTGAATAAATTGTAATAAATAAAAAATTAAAAAATTCTGAATTGATGCTTTTTAGAATACATACAAATATACTCTAGACTATACCCATTTATAGAAATAAATATAAACTTTGAGACATTCAAGACCAGAAAAGTAAACATATTGGTTTATCACAACATCCGTTGTGTGACTGATTGTGGTAAATTAAGGTAGAGAGACATATAGTGTGTGCCGGCGAGAGTTACTAGGCCCACGATGGAGAATGGCAAGCCAAGAGCAAGCAGCTTAGAGTAGATGGGGGTGGTCTAGTTAGCAATGGAAGCCAAAGTTAAGACATTTAGAGTCAGGGTTGGAGACACAGCACAGTGGCAAAGAGAGCTTGCTGCTCTTGTTGAGGACTTAGGTTCAGTTCCCAGCACCCCCATTGAGCCACTCACAGCTACTAGAAATTCCAATTCCAGGAGGTTTGAATCCACTTCTGGCCTTTGTGGGCACCGGCATGCACAGTGCACAGATATAAATGCAGGCACTCACACGTGCACATTAAATAAAAAATAAAATCTTAAAAAGAGAAACTTAGAGTCATATTACATTTTGTTTCACATTATCAATAAACGTGATTATGGACTGAAAACTCTCTGTGTACCGAAACTAATACATGTATTTATCATTACTATGTATACTTCTTAAGAAAAACAATATAAAAATCATTATATTACTTCTTTTGGTCATAAGGTATGGAAAATTCCCTGAATGATCTTTTGTTGAGACTCTACATGAAGAAAGGCTAGGACCTGAATGATTTGGGGTATGCTGGCTATCAGTAATGCCCTAACTCAAAGTTTTAACATTGCTTCACTGTAGGTGACTTTTTCTTTACAGGTCTCAGGAGGCTGATAATAATGCTTCAGTAGCCATAGGGTTGAGTGGTTTGATTGATTATATAGCTCTTAGATATTTTTCTGAAAGTGTAAGAACATACACAAAGTCAAAGGATGTGGTCTTGTTTCATGTGCATAGAACCATTCTCATTCCTTTCCATGCTGGATAATTGGGTGGATATCAGTTCCAAGCAATAAAAATGTGAAATTAATAAACAGACAACATATATACATAGGCATGAAGATATTCTAGGATGTCTTATACTTTTACCTTTCACTGGAGAGGCGGTTCTCAACCTGTGGGTCAAATGACCCTCTCACCGGGAACCATGGGAAAATACAGCTACTTACATTACCACTCATAAGAGTAGCAAAATTACAGTTACGAAGTAGCACCAAGAGTGATTGTATGGTTTTGGTCACCACGAAAGGAGAAACTGTGTTCAACGGTCTTAGCCTTAAGAAGGGTGAGAAGCACTCCTCTCCAGCATGGACTCTCATTTCTTCTTGCCCACATTGCCTGGCTGGAGTCCGGGAAGAGGCTCAGAGGTCCAGACTCCTTCTCTGCGGGATAGAGTCCAGATCGAATTGTATAACTGTTGATGTAGACTATTAGGCCAATCCTGAGGTCCACTCCGGCCCTCATAATCTCCCTTTCCCCTCATGTTCAGTCTTTATGCAAATGGATGTATATCCTTCGCGTATTGTTGGGAAGTAGAGTGCGATTGTGCTACTCTCTCTAGCTTCATGTACTTCCCGAGAAAACTACTCCTTCTCTGGAACATACTTAATACTCCAAATATAGTGTCTGTGTGAGTTGGAGGGAGAAAGATGAGCCTGTCATCAGTTGAGCAAGTCAGGGACGGAGGCAAAAAGAACTCGAAAGAGTTTGCCTGCCTCGGCGATGCGGAAGTACTAAAAGGGAATTCTGCTAACTCACTGGATTGGTTTTGATCGTCTGATTATTTACTCAGCCATTACGAATTTGTTCAGGAAATCGTCACTTTGCTTTCAGATTGACTACAGAATTGGCTTGAGGTTGACACTTCTGAAGTTACAGCAAGATGCAAGGGGTGGTTTGTAATTTTGACAATGGTCCAGGGGACAGGAAAGCATGAGTGACAGAAGGAGCTGGAAATCTGCTTTCTATATTCCTATATTTAAAAAGCCCAGGATGGTGTTGGTTGTATTGATTAACATTCAGACTCAATCAATAAGCTTCAGCAGGGCGAAATTTTCATTTTTTTTTTTTTTTAAGAACACTGACATGTATGAAATATCTAGAAGCAGGAAAGTTTGGGTTATACTTGAGATCTATGTTTTGGATATTTTCTATGTATTTCCCAGCGGCTATGCTAAACAATACAAAATTTGCATTTTTTTTCTTACAACTGTAGAGATAACTGTGGGCAAGGGATGATCACCCAGAGCGTTAGATGAAATAACAGCTATTTTCGTCAGAGTCCTCAGCAGGGTGCTGGGAGGCGGGAGCACCTTTGCCTTTGCTGACTGCAATTCAAAGGAAGAGACACTTTCCGCACTCTGAATGTCCTGCTTATGAAAAGCTTTCTTTAGTGACAAGATGCTATCGCTGAAGCACTTTTTAATTGTTTTCTCCAAGCAACTTTCAATGTGTAATTAGGCTTCGGCTAACAGGCTGTAGGTTAATTTAAGACAAATGGCTCAGCCTTGGCTATGAGAGCATGCTGTTCTGGTTGTAGCTTGTTCCAGTGCAGATCTGTCCTCTGCTGTGGGATGTAGCCTTTGAGGTGACCCCGGCAGGCCTGTGTATCCAGCCACCTGTCTAAGGTAAGTGATCTCCACATCACAGGCCTGGGTTCACATCTTCAGAGTTCGTGCAACACTGGTATGGATTTGAAACCTGGAATTTTGTTATGAATTAATCAATAGCAATAGATTTCATCTTTTGAAAATACTCCAGGGCCCGGTGTAGCAGGGTACAGTATATCAGCGTTGAAATGGAATGCAGAGCAAAGACTATTCCACTCTGGTATGAATTAAAGAAGAATCAGAGAGGGACACCACATACCCAAGGTAACCCAGATTTTAGAATTCATACTAAAACTTCTACTTTCAGTTTTGAGTCTTTTATTCGTTTCCCTTTTCTACTTCCTCAAAATGGAGTATATTTATCAGTTATAGCCAAGTCTTTCAGAGTAAGAAACAGAGGTACAAGGGATTTAGTGGCTAAGAGGTGGGAATAAGCATTTCCAATGGGTTGATAAATCTGTCTCATGCTGCAGAGAACATAGTCTGTCGATCGGAAAAGACAGAAAATGACACCATTGAATTATCTGAAGACCCTCAAGGACGCCTGCAAGCCAACTTGTTTTTCCACTGCTTCACATCTCTCTGCTTTTCTTCGAGATCAGATCCCTTGGTTTTCTTACTGTCAAGCAATCCCCACCCGCCACCGTATCCCGACGCCTCACTTTGGTCTTGGTTCACTCCCTCCTGTCTTTTCGCTTCTCCTCCGTGGTATTTCCCTTCAGTTTTCACATCCTTTTTTTGTGTGTGTGTTTCAGTTTCTTCTCTATTCTAGCGTCAACCATGTTGTGATTTAGCTAAAGTTTGAAAACACCTGAGCAAATTGTACAATGCCCAAGAGCATGACAAGGACAGCTCCAGGGTGGTTATTTTTCCTCAAAAAATTTTCCCCATTAAAAAAAAAAAAAAATCTTTCTCTTTTTCTGACAAGTTTGATATTTATATTGTGGTCTTTTAGTAAATTTACTCACTTTTTTTTTTTTCATTTCACTTGGAATATGCCCCCTGTGTTTGCCCTCACTTCAAATAACAGGAAAAGCTATTTTTCTGAGAGGTCTTTTAGTCCCTGGTTGGGAAAGAGAAAACAGGTGACCTTACGGTATTATTTTAAACATTCACATTACAGGTCCACAAAACTGTGCTTTATAAAAGTTGGTTTGAAAAATCTATATACTCTATTTACCACCTCTGCTAGTGGAAAAAAAAATCAATTTGAACCATCCTTTGAAAATTTCA
Source organism: Psammomys obesus (assembly GCF_907164565.1). NCBI lineage: Eukaryota > Metazoa > Chordata > Mammalia > Rodentia > Muridae > Psammomys > Psammomys obesus. Next base: position 5,899,129 of record NW_026585987.1, read on the forward strand.
GAGATTATATATGCTTATTTTAAAAATACATTAAAAAAATCACACAACATATAAGTTCATGGGAAGACAGTGAGAGTGCATCTGATAAAAGAAAATAAAAGTAAATAGCATTCCTTAGTTTAAGAAACATCTTTAGATACAAAGTACTTGCAGAGAGTATCAAGCATTTGTTGTAATTGGGAGAATGGTTTGTTGGTAATCCTAACAACCTATGGGATGACAAAGACTAACTGTTTGTGAACATTAAGCACCATTACTATATAGGTAAGAATATCATAAATAAAAAAAATTTCAAATTTGGGATACATGCAATAAAAAACAGAATAGGAAATGGTAAAGGACACACTTGAGGACATCTTGTTTAAACTGTATTGTAGCTTATGCTATTTTTATCTTCACTAGCTCTAGTTTGCGATACCTGTCATTGGAAATGGAATGAATGTTCTCCGTATATTGCTTGAAGTTGTTTTCGGTAGGACTTTGTGTACACTGACTACCACAGAGGGAGTTTCAGGTGTAGGCCAAAATAGAAATGGCACGGTTTACAACTTTGTTACTTTCATTTTCAAAAGCAGTGTAATTGCCTCGTTGAAGCTACAAAACAAAACACATTTTTACCATTTATTACTCAACTATGTTCACCACCTTTATTTCTCAATTGCTACTAATATTTTAAATCTGTAACTAGTGAACAGAAAAATATTTAGGCCACTGAATGGAAGAATAAATGCTTCTGTTTGCTATGAAATCACTAAAGCTAATGGGAGCAGGTTTTATTTTTTTCTCTCCTATGGGCCCAGATGGAAGTTGAAAATAAAAATAATCGTACAAAATGAAACTCAAGAGGGGCTTGAAGGAAGTATTTCTCTCCAATGTGCCCTTATAAGGTTGGTGCTGTAGCAGCTTTTAAAGGGACATTTTAATAGAATTGACCTGTAGATATTTCTTAAATAGAAACAAACAACAGATGTATCTTCTGTGGACCACAGATGTCCTCTGTGGTCATAGTGATACCATTCGGTGATTTCCATTTGTGATTGATTTTTGGAAGGTCAAACCTCTGCATGGGCATGGAGGAAATGAATATAGTAGCCACATTCTTTGATTTAGCTCTTCAGTCAATTGAACTATTGTGGTAGTCCTGGGACTTGGCCACAGTTGAAGTTTTATTGAATTTATTTTAATTTTTGTGAATTACTTAGTGTGTATAATAAATTTCATTTCAACAAAATCATTAGCACATTTCTTTCCACTTTAATGAACAAGCCTGTCTACTTTAGTAACAAGAAATATTTCAGACTCTCATTTGAGAAAGTTCTTGTTGGCCTAGGTGAAATTACCATTGTGTAAACTTGGAACTGCATTCCCAGTGGAATTTGCTCCTTGCCTTTTGTTTTGAGTTGGATAAGCTAGCTAACCTCTTGGTGTCGCATTTTCTCATCTGTACTTGCATAGGTCTGAGCAAAAATTCAGTAAGATGCTACTTAGAAAGGGATGGCATAGTAATGGCATAGAGAAGATGATTAATAAATACCACCTGAATGGGAAGAAGAGATGGGAAGCAACTGATATGAAGATGATGTACAAGGTTTGCTTACTAGTTTATTACCATGCCAGGATATAGTTAAAAGGGTGAGTGTGGTGAGACGAAAACAATAAATACTGAATAATGTCTAAGGATGAGATGTAACCCTTCATGGGAACCTATATGCTTAGTTCTAAAGCGCAGCTGTAGCATGGTTCTGACGCATAGTCTAAGATTTGCAAACATCAAATAAATAAAAGACAAAAAGGTTTTCTAAGAAAGAAAAAATATTCTAAACCACCAAACCCAGCAATTTTAGATGAACCTGGACAATAAGCTCATCTACATCTTTTTACCAAAACTAAGAATACAGAGCTTGTCACATGACGTTCTGATGGTGGATATTTGTCATGCCTTTCAGTAGAAGTGTTTGTATAAAGTCCTCTTGAGAGGATTCCTCAACCTCGCCTCCCCTTTATGTTGGGGAGAACAGAGGGAATAGGCTTCACTCACCTACTTCTGGGTGATTTCAGCAACGCAGATTATTCATCCCCTCAGTGTTCTTCTTTCTTGCAATGAGTACTTTGGGAAAAATGAACACATCACTGGTGATTATAAAGTCGCTTTCTATTAAAAATACCCCCAGGACATGTTTTAGATTGAACATAAGGAGATTAAAAAGGGACGTCTTTATTAGAACTAGAGTTCTAACTAGAAGAAGAAATATTAGCTTTTCTAGCTAACTTAAATATTTGAACACTGCTATCTTTGGCAATACATTTCACAGAATTTTTCTTTTTTTTTTTGTAACCTGCTAATAGAAGCATTGACTATGTCCATTACTAATAGAATGTAATAGCTTTAAGGGAAGTATGTGATATGTGTAAAACGAGCATATTGCAACAGTTGATAGTAACTCACTTAAATATCCAATTGAAACAAAATTATTTTATTCATACATGCATAAAGTAAGCAGGTACGTACTTAGGCTAACTCTCTGCGAAAAATGAAATGGTAACGATCTCAGAGTGTTACATAAACTTGTAGCCATCCACTAGAAGATACTGTTGCAGTCAGGGTGCGTTTTGTAAATTCTAACAAGAACACTTTGATTCAAACAAATGAAGGAAAATCTTTCACCTTCTGGTAACAAATTCCTTAGAGACGGAATTTAAAATACAAATCAAAGTCTCCTTGCTGGAAAAAGCATGTAATTTTCCTCCTTAGGTGTGTGGATTGAAAACAGCTGCCAGGTCTCCTTAATTATGGGTCCTCAGAATCAAAATAGAAATGATGGATTTTCATTTTGATAGTACCATGCTGAGTGTTTATTTAGCAAGTATAGGTAATTATTCCAGTTCTTATTTGAAATTTTCCTTCAAAAATGGTTGTACATTGTTAGTGAAAGACTGTAATGTCAGGACTCAGCATTTCAGGGTTCCATTCCTTTCCTTATTATTGTTTTTGTTTGTTTATGTGTGTGTGTGTGTGTGTGTGTGTGTGTGTGTGTGAGAGAGAGAGAGAGAGAGAGAGAAGATATTTTTCATATTTAAAAAAGTGATTTCTCACCTATTGGTACGAAATTCCATATCCAGAAAAAGAGTTGTGTTAAATTGTTGTTGGAAAAATATTTTTTATATATATTTCAAGGCAGAGATCCAAGAACGAAATGTTCCAGTCATCAACTCAGTGGGTCACTTTTTATGGTGAAATTTCTTATTTCCATCCTTCAGTTCTTTACTGTGAAGCAATACATCCATGGCCATAGTTCTAGAATAAGGCCAGCAGTTTACTGCGGGGGGGGGGGGGCGGTAGTGGTGCCTACAGGCCATCTGTTGATCCTTGGGACAGGTTTTCTGACAGACTAAGGGATAAGGTAGAGTTACAATCTCCAAGACTTGAAGCTGTATAAATGACAAGTTTCTATTTTGACAATATGGCCATCTGGGGACAGTTTCATTTTGCTTATCTTGTTTGAGCATCATAACAGTCATGTTAAGCAGGTATGGAAGACATATTTACCTCCCTTTTAACTGATGAAAAAACTGAGTCTTGGAGATGCTAAATGTCTCAGTCAAATAAAATACCAATTGTACATTGGCAACTGTCCCATAAAGCACAAAGTTCCTAGTGCAGGATTTTCTGCAGAGAGGCCATTGCTTCTGCTATAATGGGAGAAACGGTAACTAGAAAGCAGGAGGAAAAACGGGATCTTTGTGGGGATTGCCTGAGAAAATACAGCTCACCTAGTCAATTTTGTGCTTCATAGAAACAATGTATTTTTTAAAAGCAATCTCATCTCATCTCATATTAAGTCTTATTAATTTGAAAGACCAATGTAACTGGGTCTCAGTTTTTGCTTATTAAACCTGACAACTATCTGGCTGGAGTTATGGCTCAGAGGATAAGGACACTGGCTGTTCTTCCAAAGTTCCGGAGTTCAATTCCCAGCAACCACATGGTGGCTCAGACCATTATAATGATATTTGGTGCCTCTTCTGGCACACAGGCCTACATGCAGGCAAAACACTATATACATCAAAAATAAATAAAGCTTTAAAATGCGACTTGACAGCCATCGCATGCTTCTTTTTCTGATTGGACAGCATTAGTTAAAAAGTTGACAATGCTGACCTGTTGTAGTATAACCCACTGGTTAGAAACTGTGTCCCTTAGAAAATAAATTGGGGACCTAACCTTAATGTGATGTCATTGTAATAAGGTCATTACAGTGATGGTCACATTAAAATGAGATCCTCCAGGTAGATCCTACAATAATGTTGCTACCTCTATGAAAAGAGAAAATTGTAACAAGAGTTAGGAATGCACAGGAAGAATATGAGAAGACATAGGGAAGATGTAGCTCATATGAAAACAGTGAATGATAACCCTACGTTCTGGAAAACACCAACAGGAAGGACCCAGCAAAGAATTCTTTCCTGAAATCAGCAGAGAAAGCATAGCTTCACTAACTTTGATCTCAGACTTCCAATGTCAGACTTCTAACCCTCAGAACAAAACAACAGGTTTCCAATATCTTAAGCCACATAGTTTGGGGAATTTTAACAGAAGCTCTTGGACATCGGTATAGTAGAAATTACCATAAAATTAATAATTCTTAGTCATTATCACAGGATGCCAGATGTCCCCTTGTAATACCACTTGGAAACCCATTTGAATGTTGACAAGGCTTATGCTGCCTGTTAAGCCTTGACATCATGTTAAACCATCATGATTTTATATAACTGCTTCACCCAAGGTCTTTCCGGGGTATCTGATTCTCTTAGCCTTTAAACCCAGATGTGACTACCATCTATGTAGCACATCAAAATTTATAAACTACACTTTAACCCAGAATAATTGGTTTGAATCATAAGTCTGACCAATATCTCACCCCACCTTCTAACTAGGTCTAAAATATCTGCTATCCTGAGATGGTATAGTCAGATATGTTTAAAAAGACAAAAAGAAGAAGAAGAAAAAAAGCAGCATCAGTCATCAAGGCACATCCTCTCTAAACACTCCATTCCACATGGCTTTGCTTATGCTATTTCCAGATCAGCCATTCTGAGTTCAAAGGAGATGAGAAAATTGCACTGTGATGCCTCAGTGGCCATGTAATAGTCCATAAAACTCTGCTCACTAAAAGATCACTTCTCCTTTAGCGAGCATTAATGGATAAGGCGCATTCTTTTTGAAGTTAGCCAATGGAAGGTACAAGACAGACAAATGAGCCTCCCAAGCTCCTGGCCTTCTCCCGACCTCGCAGTTCTAGCCCGTCAGACACGAGGCACATTCATTGATCTTCTACAGGCAAATCAGTGAAGACATAATGCAAGGTTGTTAAATGTCACACAACTGTCTACCGCATTAGTAGATGCAAAGCTGGCGAGATCTTCCTGAGAAGTGGCAACTTCCTGTTAAGGCATTTAGCTCACCAGAATGGAGTGGGCACTTTTTGCCCAGGCCTGGGTTTGGCATTGACTCTTCCCCTTCTTGGTCTGTGTAGCTTGCTTTGTATAGCTCTCTGGATCATCTGGATTCAGCACCAATGACCTGTACTTATGGACCTCCTACTCTTCCTCTGCCTTGTTCCTTCCTTTCTTTCCCTGTTGCATTCTCTACCTGATAAATTAAATGACTAAGCACTATATGCATCTATAGCTCTTAAAGATGTGGTTCCCTTGTTTGCTAATGTCATTCCCTTTCCATCCTGTGAATGGAAGAAGTCATGGAATAAGCTGACCGTTTAGGTAGCAGAGAAGAGACTGGGATAGTGAATGAATTCCCACTTAAAAGAAGAATATGGAAAAATGTTTCCTTGAGTACACTGTAAGGGAGCAATCAGCTGGGCCCTTTAGAGTGATGGTTGGCTGATGTTCTCACTTTTGAACTATTTCCATCTCCCCACAAAACTTACATAAAACATGCTTTAAAGAAGGATAAACAATTGACTGCCATGTCCATAGAAGTCATGAAGAAATGTTAAGAGTGCTATCTGAACTGCAGGGCAAAGTTACAGTGAAGAATGGAAAGAAAAGAAACATGAACAATTTGATACATATTTGACAACATTTCATAGAATCATTTTTCTAAACCCTTGGGTTTTTAGAAAGTGTTTTGGGCTTTCTTCTTTGTCATGTACATAGAAGGCAAACAGTACTAGCAGGTAGGTTACTCAGAGTAGACATCACTGGTTGGATGACAGTTCATGATCAAACACTAAGACCTCTAAACTGATAGATTAACACACAATTAGAGTCTGAGCCTTCTACCCAGACTTCCACTCATCAGAGTCATAAGATTCCCAAAAGAAGGGCACAATTATGCCACCACTGTCTTCTTTCCTGGTCATTAATTGTCCCTTAGTGAAGAGAAATAAATGGTTAACATAACATTTTTGAATGTCCATAATTTTATGTATTTTAAGATTATTCTTGTTCCTTTTAGAGTTGCTGTGATAACTGAGTAATCTGCTTAGCTGAAAGGCTTATCAAAATTTTTAGCTATTATTTTATTATATACAATCATGTATAGTGTGGAATATGACAGGAAAATCATTATAAAAACCTGACATGGCAAAAAAGAAAGATTATTGGACATACTGGTTGATGCACCTTCCCAGAGTAAGTTCTAGCTTTCATTAGCTGAGCTATTTTGTAATTCTTTAAAATTAGAGAAATGGAATAATGGAATTTTTTCTCCCTACAGGGACTAGAGTAGAAATAAACATAACTAATATCCTAAAAGTATTGATCAGTTGTATGTCTTTGAATTCTTTAGCTTGGCATTTATAATTGTCTATATATATGTCTGAACAAGGGATTTCTCTTTGAGTAAGTTATGACATACTGCTAATTTGCACATTAATGTAAACAAAATTCTGTTAAGTGTTGTTTTCATATATGTATGTCAATTTTGATTTATATATTTTCAAATAAGTTTTTTTAATAATGTTTTCTTTTAAAAAATATTTATTTATTTTATGCTTGAATACTCTATCTGCATGTAGACCTGCACACTAGAAGAGGGGATCAGATCATATTATAGATGGCTGTTGGGAATTGAACTCAGGACCTCTGGAAGAGCAGAGCAGTGCTGAGCCATCTTTCCAGCCCTCAGATAAGTTCTTTTAAAACCCTTCTAGTTCCTACTATAAACTATGGATTGATTGGTAAGCAACAGGACATTTTAATATTTTTATTGCTATTCTAGATATTTTCTTATTACAGTTGTTTGAGTGTATCACTGGCTCATGTGTTTGAAGACTTGGTCTTCAGCAGTGGAGATATTTTGGAAGGTTCTGGAATCATTGTGGCCTACCCAGCAGACATGCACAGTTTGGGGAAGCTTGAAAGAGATGTTTACCTCTGGCTCCAGTTCAAGATCACATCTTCCTGATCCTCCAAGATGTGAGACGTGGCAGCCACAAACTTCTGTTGCCATAAAGAAGCCTCTCTTCCAGTCAGCCCTTTAGTAGATTATGCCCTCTGACAATGATGAGTCAAAATAAACCTCTCTTCCCTTCATCTGCTTCTGTTAGTTCTGAGGTATTTTGTTCAGGCTAGTGCTGCTGTTCTGATATATCTCCCTTTATAAGTAAATCAAGCCTCATAGATTTGGCAAATTTTAACCTGTTGTAAATTACTGCATTGGTAAAGACAAAGCGCTCAAGTATTTTCTCCCTCCTGGTCTCAAGCCTCCAGATCATATGCCACTATTCACAGGGATAGTTTCTTATAAGCAACACAATGACTATGTGTACCAGACATCCCTAAGAGAGTTCAGACAAGAGTGAATAGAAAGGCTGGGCTATTATGGAACCACTTTGTGATCTGCCCAAATTAAGAACTGTTTCTTTGCTGAGAGGAACTAATGGCCAGCGAAGGAATCTTTGAAGGTTGATGTCTTCATGTTTATTTGGCTTTACCATCTATAGTTACTGTGGTAATTAAAATAAGATAAGTAAATAGCTTATCATATTGAGCCTATTTTTTTTAGCCACTTCCTCTCACAACACTCCTTACAGAAAGAAAGGGCTCTTAAGATCTTTTTCATTATTTGAGTTTTTGCATGTTTTGAGGTTTGCATGTTACACAAGCAAAGTGAAAAATTATAGTTTATGTCAAAAGAGGAAGATTTTGAAATACTTGCCATCAACTAGTTTTTACAAAGTTGTACCAGGGCTGGTGTGCTCCATAAAGTCCTTCACTGAAAATTTAAGAATGAGGCTTCAAAATGTGTGCAGTCCTCTTCAGACCATAATTGTGAAACTGGTAATGTGATTTTTGTTAGGTTAAAAAATCATCTTGTGTTTTAGTTCATTAGAGCTGACTTGAGAAGAATCCTCCAAATAGAAAGCAGATGGGAAGCTTCAAATGGCACGATGCTGCCAGAGACTTCGGCAGTGGTAATCCTTGAATATGTTCAGGCGGGGCCACCCAATTGTTACCGACTCCAAACTCCCTGTTTCTAGAAACCAAAAGTCACTTACTAGTTATCACACAGTTTACACCTTGTATACCCTGGGAAAGAAGTCTGGGAATCCCTGAGATGAACGTTTGCAACATGGCAAAGGCTTTGTAAGAACATGGAAAGGTAACAAAATGATCTGCCCTTAAATAAAGACAACGCAGGTACAGCAGCCCCAGCACTGGATTAAAGTGACGAGGCCAGAGAATCTTCTGGAAGGAAAAGGAATGTGGGTCATGTCCATTCAAGTTTTTCCTTTTACAGAACACCTTTCTCTGAGGAAATATTTGTTTGGCAAGTTGAGGTATTATAAGACCGGCATCCAGAAAACTGAGTCATATATTACTTAAATATACTTTCTACTCCGGAAGCTTCAGCTCTGCATCTAATCTGCCATTAGAGGAACTTAAAAGGCAGCACTGCAGAATTTGTTGTAAGTTAATCCAATAACAATAGGGATATGCGTTTATTTAATACTCCTGTCACTTTGTTCCAAAGGTAGTTATTTTCTCTAATTAATAGCTGCAGATATTGATGCTTTACGAGCTTAAATAATTTGCTCAACAGTCATAACTCTTAAGAAGAAATAAAACTGGGATTCAAATCATGGTGCCTCAACTCCAGACTCCATAGCTTGATTACTAATCTTTAATTTCATTGGACTTGGAAAGATTTAACCACCAGCTTTTGAAAACAATGAAAGTAGTTCTAAAATGTTTCTTTTTAAATTTTAGATACTCACTGGTAAGTCTACAACAAATACAAGAGAAAACTCCTCATGCCTTCTCGAAGTTTTCATTTCTACTTTAATATATACAGAAGCTATAATTTAATGGAATGTATTCAGAAAGAAACACTGGAGTCTACATTCTTCAACAAAAAATATCCCAGCAAGCACTCAGACTTCTTACCAGCTATCGCTAACTGTAGCAACTTAATACTAACAGTTAATGGTTTGATCATATGCTGAAAATAAACCATTTCCAAGTTCTTTTTGTAAATTAAGCATGTGCAATATGTACATTAGGTATTTATAGCATCCCAGTGAAGATGGCATTTTTATCACAATTCTATGGGAAAAGATTTAAGATACTCAAGTCACAGAGGCCTTACAGAGTCTCTGTACTAGATTACTGTAATTCCTTTTAGGAATCTCGAATACTATACATTTTGCACTAAAAGTGCAATCAATAGTAGTTTTCTCAGTCAAATTCCATGTACAATATTTGTGTCTGTGTGCATAACTCAGCATCAGCCAAGAATTTTCCCATACCAGCATTTCATTTAAAGAAATAATGCTATAAGGAAGACAGAACTGTTTTCAGAGCCCAGCAGACAAGGAAAACTGAAAGTCAGAGAAATTGTCATTTGCCTGAGGATATAGGTGATATGAAGGAGGGATATGGAAAAAGTGAAGTGGGAGACTCTAACTGGGGAGGGGAGAAATCAGTACAGAAGGAGAAAGGAGCAACAAATAGCAGCAAAGTTGGTTCATTAAGCCTCAAGGATTATTTTATATTTGTCTAAAATTATTTACAATATAATGCATACAAGTGTATACACACATATAATTTGTATATGTTTATATGTTTTAAAAGAAATTATGCCTCTTAGGTTGATAGTACTCAGAGCCACAGGAAACCTCCACTGGAGTTGTTGGTCAGGGTTGTCCAAGCAACTCTCAAAACAATGTAGGCTGTTGCTGTTACCCTTAGTTGCCTCTCAGAGGTTGAAAGAACATTTCTGTTGCTGAAGATACTACACACTTAGGACACAGGACTTGGATGATTCAAGCTGTAAAGCCTCCTTCCTGTGGTCTAGTTTTCATAGTAACAGATGGTACTAGGCAAGCTGAAGTGGAGGGGAAGAATCAATAATTCTAGGCAGTTGTGATGTCTATAAACCATAACAACGACAGATGTGGCAATATATCCTCAATGTGCAATAGTGGCATTTGCAACTCTGCAATCACTAACAGCCCTCAAACTGAACTTAGAGACCATTCAACAGGAGCGAAGTTATACTTGGTACTAAAAAGCTACCCAGCTACTCAGGGCCAGTGAAGTCATAGAATTTGGAAGAGAACCTACTATTGCCACTTTGCTGGGCCAGAAGATTCCTAACTACATTCTAACACTTAACAATATACCCACAAGTAAGTGTAGCTCTAAACCCACAGCAAAGAAGCTTCTTTTCAAAGAAAACCACAAATCAAAGAACACCAAGCAGAATATGGGGAGCTCAGCTCCGATGTATACATTCCCAGAACAACTCCTACATCCAGGACTCAGGGTAAATTGCAAAAGATGAGGCAGAAAAATTCTAAGAGCCAGAGGACCAGGTCATCTGCTGTGATACTATGATTCGTAGAAATGGCTGTCTAAACAAAACTTGAACAATACAATAGCAATAGCCATGTTAATGTACTGAGGGAAAAATCTCAGAGCCCCACCTCTAGATAAGAACTACAGATAAACAATGACTGCTGAGAGAGGGAGAATTAACATCTCCTAGAGATGAGCCCCATAATTTGCTATTAAATACAAAGACATCAGTTCTGAAATCACATGCATACAAACAACAAAATCAGACTCATCAGGTTTTATGCATATTAAAATAAATATTATATCTGTATATACATACATACACACACATATATATATACAGATTCATAAATATATATATATATATGAATCTGTATATATATATATATATATATATATTCAAAGAAAAAGAAGCCATATATTTGAAAGGGAGATGTATGTGTGAAGAAGGGAGGATTGGAGAGATGAAAGGGAAGGGGATAATGTTGGAACAAAAAGAAAAATTGGAAGAAATGAGAATGAGAAACAAAGTCCTCTTGCTCTTTGTAGATAGTATGATAGCAATTGAATATAGTGAATGGCAGTTAAAGTTCATGTCTGAAGCTTCGAACAGGCTCACAGTTGTGGGCACCTGGGGAGTGGAGGGTGTGCTGTTTCTAACACAGACTTTATTGCCTGCTTTGGATCATTTCCCCTGGCAGCACTACCTTGCCTGGCATCAGGGGATGAGAATATGCTCAGTCCTGATCTGACTTGATGTGCTGGGGAGGGTTGATATGGGGGAGCAGAGGGCTCCCCTTTTCTGTACAGAAAAAGAGGGGGGAAGGGGGACTGGAAGGAGAGGAGGGAGGGGGCACCCTTGGGATGTAAAGTAAATAAACCGAAATAAAACAAGGAACAAAAAAAAAAAAAAACTTACGCTAAAGATAGTGGCTTCCTGATGAGTATCACGGGATGGAAGGCACACTCAGGAATTCCTGGAGATGAGTTATCTAAATGCTTGCAGCATCTGCCTGGGCTCCTGGAAGCTGGTTCTCAGGACACACCCTCTCTTAAGATAAATACCCTTGGAAGTTTGCCTTCACATTGAGGACACCTGAGTAGTTCAAGGGAAAGTAGTTCAAGGGAAAACTGATTGAGCCTCCCAGGTGACAGGTGTGGCTGAGCTCCTAGCCAACAGCCAGCTGTGACTTGCCAGTGAGGGCACTGAATCATTCTTCATATCTAACCCACTCAAGCTTCAGACGACTGCAGTCATAGCTGATATCAGTCTGCAATCACAAGAGAAATTCCTGTTGACCTAACAGAGCCCCACAAATTAGAGGCTGGAAAAAACTGAAACCTTTTCTCTAGGTATTCTTGAGGCTAAATATCTGAAATGAAAAGAGGGATGATGCCATCTTTTAGAATCACTGAGAAAAAAATTTTTCTTGCCCCTTTTCAATTTCTGGATGCCATGGCATTTCTTGGCTTTTAATAACATAACTCTTATATTTACCTACTTCCACCTTCACATGGTTGTGCTTTCTCTCTTTTCCTGTATCCTCTTTTCTTCTTATAGAGATAACAGTCACTGCATTTAGGACCTCGTCTAAATCCAAAATGATTTCATCCTTAAATTCTTAGCTACTTATAACTATAAACTCACCATTTACAACAGAGTTCTATATCAAGGTTTTTGGTGGACATTATCAACTTGTTATGGAAACCAAGTAAAACTTACTGCCAAAGTCTTTATTTTTGAAATTCATTCACAAAGGCAGTAGGTTTGTTAGTCTTCTCATCAGTATGACAAATACCAGGGGGAAATGGACAACAGCGTTTCCAATCCATTACTGGCTAATTTCAGTGCTATGGGCCAAACAAAGGCTGAACATCATGTCAGGGACACATAGGCATAAGAAAATGATGATTCTCGGCGGAATGGGGGCTCTAATGGAGCAATAGAAACCTCTTTTTTGTTTTGTTTTATTCCTCTGAAACAATTTATATGGGTTGTTTTATTCAAATGTATTTTTAATTCATTCTCTTTACAATCTTTCTCATTCCATTGCCATTATTTCCACACAGAACTTGAAAATTTAAAAACTCACAGCACAGTTAATACATGTAACAGCTACTTTGAAAAATAGTTGAAGTTGAAAAACGTTTACTTTTTAACTGTTGCTGACATGAACTCAGTGGCTGACTCTTTGATCACTTCCCCCTGAGGAGGGAGAAACCTTGCCAGACCACACAGGAAAACAATGCAGCCAGTCCTGATGAGCCCTGATAAGCCAGACCCAGATGGTAGGGGAGAAGGACCTCCCCTATCAGTGGACTTGGAGAGGGGAATGGGAGGAGATGAGGGAGGGAAGGTGGGATGGGGGGGAATGAGGGAGAGGGCTACAGCTGGGATACAAAGCGAATAAACTGCAATTAATATAAAAATAAAAATTCAATTAAAAAAAGATTTAAACTTATGAGCTACCAAATACAGTACCTTTCACCTGAAAGGCATTACTGTGTATTAGCTCTGTTTGTTATTACTGCTGATAGAACAGCAAAAAGTTATCTGTATATTTTCTCAAACAGAAAAATCTTAAAACTATTTCTATGAACTAGAGCCAGATCTCTAAGCATAAAAATGAATTTTTCATATTGGCTCTCTATAATTTATTGGGATAATCCCAAAATTATATCACCGGTTTCAGAGTCAAGTTTTATTGCTGTGAAGAAACACTGTGGCCAAGGCAACTCCTGTACAAGAAGGCATTTAGTTGTGGTCTTGCTTGTATTTTCAGAGGGTTCATCCATCATCATCAGAGCAAGGAACATGGGGGCAGTGAAGCAATGTTTGAAACTCTTACACCCTGATCCATAGACCGAGGGACAACCTGGGCCTTTAAAACCTCAGAGCACCCCCATCATGACACACTTCCTGTAACAAGGCCACACCTCCTAATCCTCTGAATCCTAAAACCTCAAACAAACAAACATAAAAACCCAATCCACTCCTTGTTAACTAAGCATTCAAATATATGATCCTGTGGGGGCAATTTTTATTCAAACCACCATGGCAGGTTTTTGGCTTTGGGTATGCGAACACTTTGTGAATTAGGCAAAAATACGGCTAATACAGTATCTGCCACTTACATTTTACCAGTGTTGCCAGAAGAAATAGGTCTTTGATTCATACAGTGTTGTGTGTGTGTAGGTACATATACATTTGTTGCTGGTGTTATAGTCAGCAGCAGTTGTTATCTTATTTAAAATATAATCAAATAATCATAATCCCTGATGTAAAATACAGCTCAAGGAATTAGGATTACCCTAATCACTGTTTCTGATGTAACTAACAATTTCTCATTTATAATGGTTCAATTATTAAGAATAAAAAAGACTATAAAACAGCTAAGTAGCTGAAAAGGATGCTTAAGGTTTTAGTCCAAAGGGCAGAAAATAAAGTGGAAATATTGTATAAAGCCTCAGCCTCTCCCACCCTTCCCAGAAAAAAACCTAAAAACCAGGGTTTAGATACAGTTTAATGACATCTAAAGAATTTCCAATCATTTCATTTTTGACTAATTTCTTCACAGTTCTTTTCTTTTTCTGCATATATCTCATGCCCATGTATTTCTTACTCTATCTCATCTTTAGTTCATTAACATTTTCCAGTGTCTCTTGTCTTTTCCAGTTTTTATCTAAACCCAGAGGCAATTTATAAGCAACTCCAGAATTTTTTCCAAATGTGTTACTTCTTGAGCGAATATCATTAGTTTAGTAATTAACGCAGATAAATAGATAAAAACCACCAACTACATTACATTACTATTTACGTTTTTAGGTGTGATAGGCCTTAAAATGAATTTTTATCACAGGCCTATACCACTGACACAATATTTTCAATTTCCTGTTCAATCTTGACGTGTTCTTTTATTTTGAATTTGTTTATAACATTGAGATGGAGTTGAGAGTGGGAAAGTGTGGCATGAAAATGATTTAGTAGAATACTTATGTGTGAATTTTTAAAAACGTAAACCAGTACTTTTTACAATAGAGGCAGTCTTTACAGACTATACTGTCTTTTAAAAACAGCAGACATCATTACTCATTATGAATTGTGAAAACTATCTTGAGCTACTAAGGGGCTCAGCTTAAAGAAGCAGCCTTGAAGCTTGAGAACTTATTTGGAGTTCTCTAGCTGGGTAGTGCAGCTGCTCGTCAACCCTTGATTAAAGACTAATAACTTGGACCCAGTGCTTAACTTCAGAAGGGACAAAAATGAAAGTAGAAAGGAGTTACCAATCTAACAATCCAGCTCTATCAAACCAACAGTAGCAATCTATCATATGACTGATGTTGTAGCCAGATTGCCCATATAACTATCCTGATAAATGGACACAGCGTTAAACTAAGCACTGATGGGTTATTGGTATGCCAATAGATCTGTGCATCTGTCAGCCCCATTAGCGATGACTGTATTTACAGCAGGTAGTTATTAAAACAGGGACTCACAACTTGCCAAGGTATAGAGACTGAGAGTCTGTAATGCTCGGCCCCAAATGGGCAATCTGTATCTTATCCCCTCTTTCCAAAACTCAGGGATAAAGAAGAAAGGGCAAGGAGAGTGTAAGAGGCAGAAATTATGAATGAATACGTGCAAGGAAACAGAGTCTCCTGGGCAAGCAGAGCATGTGAATATAGGAACTCCATGCTTGTGACAGCATCCACAAGAGCAAGCTCAAGCCGCACCAAGTCCCCTTTTAGAGAGGGAAGGCAGACATAAAGTTCCACTCCCAACTGAGGACCTTTTGGTGACTGATCGCTTCTAGAGAGGTGACCATACTTCAAAGGAAAGCCAGACACCCAAGAAGACATGGGCAGCAAAATTTGGATTTGTTGGGTTTAAAAAACTGGTTCAGAGAAATATATATATGTCGAGGATAATATTCCTTTGTAAGAAGTTTTATGATTTTCAAAATAAATTTAGTGATTAAAAGTAAAAGGCAAAAATTGGGTGAGTAGGAAAGAAATGGCGAATCTTGGCGGAATCTGAGAGAGTTGGGATATTATTATCAAAACACATTTGACAAAATGATTAAATAACTAACACACATTTAAAAATAAGGTAAAATGCAAAATGCATACTTGATTTTTTCATAAAGCTTTAAATACTTCAAGCAGAGACAGTTACAAACAGGACAACCCTTTCTATGTAGTAGAGATCTTAAGGACCTCATTTATAGACGTGATCACACGTGTAATGGCATGCAGTTTATGTCTGCCTTACAAAATTTCACAAAAGAAAAATAAGTAATGAAAGCAATGAGAAGTCTATGTTCCAGTGTAGACTGAGCATGCTGGGAAATTCAGAGGAAATGCAGAGAACAGGGAGCCTGGATTCTTTGGTTGTCTTAGAGTGATTTCAGATGGCTTTCAAGCATCTGAGATGTGAGCAAAACACACAAGAAGCTACATATAGTAGCAAGGTGAGGCTGACATAATCAAAGATGTTTAGTTACGTGGTAGAAATGGGAAAACAAAAGCCAAATAAACCACACTACAAAGGCTAAGTCCTCAGCCACAACAGTTATAGAAGTGAGGAGATGATAGAAATGCCTGCTGCCCTCATGTATAACCCATCGAGACAGGTTCCCAAGAAAAGAAGGACTACAGAAGAATCCTTCTGATTAATTCTTTTACTCCTGTGACTAAAATTTGTGTTTTTAATAATATTTAATCAAACAGAATAGGGTTTTTTTTTTAAGCCAAGTGTCTTTAGTCAGTGTTCTCTTGCTGTGAAGAGCCACAATGACCTCACTAACTCTTATGGAAGACTTTATTTACTTGGGGCATTCTTACAGTTTTTGAGGTTTAGTCCATTACCATCATGGTGAGGAGCATGGTGGCATACACAGAGAGAAAGGACTGAAAAGTGGCTGAGAGTTGCAGATCTCGATTAACAAGCAGCCGGAAGAGAGCCACTGGGCCTGCCATGAGCTTTTGAAACCTCAGTTCCCATCTTCGGTGATACACTCTCTCGACATTTCCTAATCCTTCTCAAGTAGTTTCACTTTTTGATGACTGATCATTCAAAATATGAGTGTACGGGGCCATTCTTATTCAAGTAACCACACCAAGTTTAGTAGCACAGATCTATAATCTCAGCTACTCGGGAGGCTAAAGTGTAAGCATCACCAATATAAAGCATTATTGGGCTACAGAAATGATTTTAAGGCCAGCTTGGGCAACATAGTGAAGGCCCTTTCTCAAACTAAGAATTAGAAAGAGGCCTGGGAATATATTTCAACAAAAGAACACTTAACACTTACGGGGCCTTCAATCCAGTCTTTAGTGCTGAAAAGGGAAGAACAGGAAAAAGGAAGAAGAGAAAGAAAAAAGGAAGAAAAGAGAGAGACAGGGGCAAGCAGGGAGTTTGGGAGAGGGAGGAATGAAAATTTCAGGCACACAAGTAATTTGCAACACAAATTCACATTTATCTTCCCACTAAAAACAAAGTCATTCCAATGAAAGGTCACTAGAAAATAAAACTGTAAGGTGCTTATGTCACAAAATGAAATCTATGCCTTTGCTAGTGCATGGATTACCATAAGGCAAGTACAAATGACTATGTATGTGTTCAATGTATATTGATTAAATTAATTTTGCTATAATTCCTAATATATGTGAATGATACGCTGACATGGGGGAAAATCCCCAGAGGCTCATTTCTTCCTATGCAGCATACCACTAACTCAACTGCATCGCAGAAGGCTCTCCATTTTCTTGATTTATAGCTTCCTTTGCATAAAGTGTCCACATGCCTTTCCCACAAGTTAGTGTGTACTTTAGGGAAATCACTGTAGGAAGTCAAACAATGACCACCCAGCATCAGTTCATAGCAAAGAATTAAAGACAAAACAAATTGTAAACCTAAAACTGCCCCCCAAACTCAAGTTTCGCTGTCTTCTCCAAACCCTCTCTGAACGTGGCCCTTCTGTTATTACCCCTCCATCAGTCTGGAAAGGAAGCCCCAGCTATAATAAGGATGCACTGTTTAATACACAGTTGATAAATCACAAACATTCTGTGCTCTTTGGTTTAGTGCAGGTTTGTGTTCATGATTTGGATACTCGACCTTTCAAATCTGCACATTTCACATTATTTTATTATAGATTACATATGCTGATCATATAACATTGTTATATTCATTTTTAGTCATTGTTATATTCATTTTAGTCAATAATTCTTTTTAACACCTTGATTTCATTTTGCCTTATGTCCTTAGATGGCTCTCAATTTCCTAACAGGCAGATTTGTAGATTTCTTCATGGTTTCCAGGAATGTTTATTGAATACACATATACATCTCTGATACATTTAGACATTTATTGCCTCTTTTCACCATGAAAGACTAATTATTATTATTAAAGAATATGTATAAATTTAAGATACATACTTCAAAAAGAATATATATAAAAAATATATTTAAAGAAATATATCTAACTATATATATATATATATATATATAATTCTATCTCAAAAACTGAGATCACTTTTAAGAGGAAAATTATAAATATTAGTTTTCAAGTATCTCATCAGCAAACTACACTGGAAAATGAGCCAACAAACCTTAAGGAGCCATAAGTCACTTGAAGTCAGGCAAGATGTTCCCAAGGCTGGAAGAATAATATCAGATAACGATGTCTCCTTTATCTTGTAATATCTGGAGGACAGCATGGTTTTCTGATACTTAGCAGACCACAGGCTTAGAAACAAGGACAGGCTATGAGCATCAGTGTGGACAAAGCCCAGAATACAATTCCAACATTCAGAGATGTGGTGGTTTGAATACATTTGGCCCTATAAATTCATGTGTTTAAGTGCTTGGACAATATTTATATCCATATATATGTTTAAAGAAATATATAGTGCTCTTTCTTGAACCTCATTTTGTTGTTAGAAAAATTTCAGCCATTTGTTAACCCTTTGTTTAACAAAATATTTCTCTTTGAAAGGAAAATCTCAAACCCAATCTGAACTCTGATCCCTTTATCTGCTCTAAATATTCTTTGGCCTCCTCTTTTTCTCACTATGTGATCGGACATAGAAGGCCCTTGACTGCTGTGTGTCAACTTCATGTGAACCTGTTTCTGGAAATTAAGACTTTCTCAGGAACACTGTATACCTTCAATTTAGTTCAGACTCTGACATTCTATACTTCTGTTTTTCCCTTTGTTCTCCATGTTAACACATAACTCATACTTGTTTGTCTGTTTCTTTGGTGATCTATGAACTTGTGTAGACTCTAATCCATCCAATAAGTCACCACTGTGCCCCTTAGGACCTTTGCATTCACAATAGTGATCTCAAGAGGATCTTTTAAATTATTAATTCCAAAATAAGGACCATGTCATCAATATTTATACAATCCTTCAAAAACAATTGTTAATTTATAATTTTGTCAGTGAACTAGGGGAGGGGCATGGGGAAGAAGAGGGAGGGTGGGATTGGGAGGAGATGAGGGAGGGGATCACTGCTGTGATACGAAGTGAATAAATTGTAATAAATAATAATAATTAAAATTTTAAAAATTTTAAAGAGAAAGTGATAAAAATATGTCTAAGCATAAAAATAGTATTATAGATGGATTATTTTTTTTAACTATCCAAATACAGTAACATGTTCAAGGTCACTAAATTTTTAAAATGTTTTTAAATTAAAATAGAGTGACATCATTTTCTTCTTTCCTTCTCTTTCTATGAACACTGCTCATACACTGTACTTGATCTCCCCCAAGAACCAAGGTCACTTTTAAGAGGAAAATTATAAATATTAATTTTCAAGTATCTCATCAGTAAACCACACTGGGAAATGAGCCAACAAACCTTGAGGGGCCATGAATCACATGAGGTCAGGCAAGACATTCCCAAGGCTGAAAGAATAATATGAGATAATGATGTGTCCTTTAGTTTGTGATATCTGGAGGACAGCATGCTTTTCTGATACCTCTCAGAGCACAGGCTTAGAGACAAGAACAGGCTCTGAGCATCACAGTGTGGACAATGTGCAGCATACGATTCCACCATGCACAAATGTGACTGTTTGAATAGTTTTACCCCCAAAGCTTCTTGTTTGACTGCTTGTCCTATAGAGAGTGGCACCATTGGGAGGTGTGGCCTTGTGTGGACAGGCATGGCCTTGTTGGAGTAAGTGTGTCACTCTGGGGATGTACTTTGAGGTCTTCCAGGCTCATGTTCTGCCCAGCGTGGAACCCACTCTGCTCATGTCTTCTTTCTGCTCAAAACTTAAAACTCTTGACTTCTCCAGCACCATGCCTGCCTGCATGCTGCCATGTTTCCTGCCATGCTGATAATAGACTAAACCTCTGAGACTGTAAGTCAGCACTAGTGAAATGTTTTCTAAGAATTGCCTGGTCATGGTGTTCTTCACAGCTATGAACACCTAACTAAGACAGCACAAATCCATAAAAGCCTAGCATTCATGGCTCAAAACGCCAGCTAAAAGAAGAGCCGTTATCATATGTGATGGAATCCTTTATCTTTTCCTTGTCCTGGGTTACTTTTTCATCTCAGCCTTCATCCTAATACAGCACTCTAAGCACATAATGAGCCAACACTCCTATTTTGGAGCTTCCTCAGGCAAAATTTGGGTTTCTGTGTCTTTATTTAAAAGCTTGCGTTTGTTAACAGTCTTGTTGTTAGCCAAACTCCCTAGAATATTCTTCCAAGGTTCCCTATTTAGAACCTCTGATTTAAACTACATTCATAGAAACAAACAAACAAACAAACAAAAAAAAAACAGAAGGCAAGATAATCTAAATTCTTAAAATCATACTACATATCTATCTTGCCTCAATTGTCCTTACATTTACTACATTCCTGAGCAATAATTCACAAGAGTCATCGAAACACTTGCTTTTCCTTCTTATCTGTGTAAAGATGCATCTAAGATTTTGTGCTTAGTTCATGTTAAATCATTCATTGGATTCTCAAAAAAAAATCAATGATGCTGAAATAGTTAGCTACCACTTGTCTGTAGGTTTACATTTCATTTCCAGGTTCCATTCATTGTTAAACTTCTTTTCTAGTCTGTTCTTAATTGTTAATGTGTTTGTCTTCTGTCACTGTGACAAAATGCTTGATATAAATCAACTTAGAGAAAAAAAGGTTTATTGGCTCACTGTGTTAGAGCTTTCAGTCCAATGATGTCTGGCTACATTGCTGTTAGGCTTGCAATGAGTACATCATAGAGCAAAGATGCTTGCATGATGGCTGTCTGGCAGGGGAGAAAAGAGAGAGAGAAAGAGAGAAAGAGACAGAATGAAGGGAGGGAGGGAGAGAGAAAGGAAGGGGGAGAGAAAGAATGAACTCAGGACAAAATTTTACCAATCCTTGGCATATTCTCATTTATTTATTTATTTATCTACTTATTTATTTATTTATTTATTTATTTATTTATCTAATTATTTATTTATTTATTTATTTTAATTTTCAGTTTATTTACTTTACAGACCAAGGGTGGTCCTCCCTCCTCTCCTCGAAGTCCTCCTCCTTTCCCTCCTTCCCCCTTCATCTCTCCCTTTTCCCTTCAAAACGGAGATCCCCCCTTCCCCTGTATCAACCCTAAGCATAGCCTCAGGACTGAGAATAGCCTCATCTCCTGATGCCATGCAAGGCAATGCTAAGGGGAAATGATCCAAAAGCAGTTAAGAGAGTTCATGTTAGAAACATACCCCCTCTACTCGCCAGGCAGTCTATATAAAAACCAAGATGCCCATCGGCAGCCACATATGTGCATAGGCTCTAGGTCCAGATCATGCATGCTCCTTAGTTGATGCCTCAGTCTCCGTAAGCCCCCATGGGACTAAGTTAGTTGTCTCTGTTGGTCGTCTTGCCTTGGCACATTCTTAAGGAGTCATTCCTGAAGTTTCCACCATCTCCCAGTAGATCACTGAGTTACAAATTAATGGATCTATTCATCACTGGTGAAGTAAGAGTCATCACAATCCAAAACCTTTATCATGGGACAAATTCTAAGCACATCTGTTGAGAATCAAGTTTTTTAATGTGTGTGCCTCTTAGGTACCATTGTGTATATCTTTGAAGTGTTCTCAAGAGAATCACTATGGAAGGCTTGGTTCCCAATAGTTGTGCTAATTATGAGGTGACACTACTTGATGCCTTTAGCTCAGTTCATAGATAAATGTAGTGTATGAAGGCGGAGTATGCTGTGAAGGACATGTTGCATCCTTGGATCCATTTTCTCTTGCTCTCTCTTCTTCCTGCTTCTCTGAGGTAAGCACTTTGGTTTCATCATGGGCTCCCTGCTATGACTGTTCTCTCTTACTGCAGGCCCAGATGCAGTGGAATTAAGCAACCGTGGATTGACTCTCTGAGACCCTGAAACAAAATAAGGCTTTTCTGCTTTATGGTGATTTGCATAGGTATTATGCCACAACAACTGAAAATGACCAACATAGGAACATTTCAGGCACAAACCACAATAACCAGAATACTTGCTTTTAGCAACAGTCCCTATGCTAAATATTGTTCTGATCAATATTGATCATCTCCTATTTGCTAGTAGATGTTATTTTGTTTTGGGTACTGAAGAAACAACATTATGTGAACAAGTTGTTTAATTGATATTCTTGCTCTGTTTAAGGTTCTCAGCTAATTGCTATCTAATTTAACACTTAAACCTACAAAATAGGTAATATTAAAATTTTAATTTATACATGAAAATACATAATGATTAAATCTAAATTCTTGTGTTTTATAAGCAATAAACCTTTTCAAATTATCTGAGGTTTATAAATGTGAGGTCAACCAAGACTTCCCAGTCCATGAGAATTATCAATTATGTATGAATAAAGACAGTTACCCTGTTTTTAAGGATATATCATCATTTTTCTTCTTCCTTCTTCTTCATCTTCTTTCTCCTCCTCCTTCTCCTCTTCATCCTTCTTTCACTCTCTCCTCTTCTCCCTTATTTTCTTCCTTCTTCTCCTTCTTCATTTTGTATATTAGATAACATGTTTCCAGAAGAAGTATGAGATTTGGAAATAGAAAGTTTAACTTATGAGCTGAACACCCTGAATGGAAATTGTGGACATGTTACTTTTTGTCCACTTCTTTTTCTCTTTGTATAGCTCCTGATGTTCATTTCATCTTTCCTTACAGGATGATAAGAGGTCCTACCAGCACAAGAGCTGGTTAAATAATCAACACTGTTTTAAGCCAAGCTTCATACAAGTCACAGCACAATGCCAAACTGTATTAGTCATAACATCTGAATAGTGTAAACTCCATTTTCATTTGTTTTAATCAAATATATTTGTATATATCCACATTTGTCTCTGTAACCCAGAAATGATCTCTTGCGTGACTTAGTCATCAAGTTACTTGGCTGAACACCTCTGCATTTAAATATGCTTTAAAATCTTTATTAGTTATGAAGACCTATAATAGATTTGTTCCTCCTCCTTCTGATTTTTTTTCCTTTTCCTTTTTCTCTTTGTCATCCGTGTCACAAATAGCATCCACTTCTCTGTATCAGGTACAGACTCCATGTGCTCCACAAAAATCAAGTCCTTGGTTATGTCTAGGACTATGTTTTCTTCATTTCCAGTCAATCATACCTTAGTGTGATTTATTCTAGTTTGGTGTGTGATAATCTGATGCTGGTGTAGTACATCATGCATGGAACACATCAGATTAAACAGAAAAGTTAATTATCCTGTCTAATCTATCACCCTTTGCTGGTTTCCTAGCCTAAGGCTCTGTGTTTAAACTAGTGTGACTGTCTTTTTCCTAAAGGAGCTTATAACTTGCTTGAATCCTAGCTTTTTTTTTTTAAGTAATATCTGAGCAAGTGGGTCCCTACTGTACCTCAGCTCTCAAGTAAGCAGACTACTTCAAGAAGGAACAACAACAACAACAAAAACAACAGCAAATGGCCACTGACACAAATGACAAAGGAGGTTTGGCACTTAAAACATTCATTCCAACAGTGGCCAGACGTGGGAGCAAACTCATTTTGACTTACTCTTCCAGGAGCTATTCCAGGTCCCCATGCAACAGCATGGACTCTTAGGTAAAACACTGAGCTTTAAGCCCTGTTTTCACTTCTCAGTAGTTGGCTGGTCTCCAGTGTGTTACCTACCTAATCTCAGACTTAGCTCCCACTTTAAAATGATGTTATTGTTGTTTTTATCTTTCTCAGTTGTAAGGATTAAAAAGAGTCGTACCTGATATTTCCTGAGTTTAGAAAAGTCTCTCACATAAAGCAGGTGACTGTCACATGAACAGTTACATTAGTTCTAAAGTATCATGTGCTGATGACATTAGGAAGCAAGAGAAAGCCAGCTACATGACTGCACTGCCAATCAGGGATCTGTCCTGACACTCACCAAGCGTTTGTCTTTGGAGTCTCAGTACAGGAACTGCCCTTTGCAAGAATCTCTGTTAACCATGAAGTTTGTCACACTTTGCCTTTACATTGATTCATATTCCATAAAAATGGGTGGAGGTTGCCTCGTCTTAAATTCAGACAGTTAGAGTTTTATTGCTGTGTAAGAACACTCACACACCAATGATTTACTCACCTTATTTGATTTACCCATTGATTTGAATATTATGAAGACTATTTTTTTTTCTGAAAGAATGAATGTAGTTTATTTTACTATCATTAAGGAACTAGCACCAGGGTTGGCAGTATATCAGTAGTAGAGTACTTGCCTAGCATGTTTGATACTTGGGGTCCAACCCCACATAGCAAAACCTACTAAGTACCCATACTGACAGTTCTGTGTGACTTTGTGATAGTACCTATGTTAATGAGAACTAACATTAATGTATCCCTAATGTTATCATATAATGGTTTTACTCTGAATCCAGATGTATTTTTAATTACAGCAAAGACATTAAAG
This sequence comes from Psammomys obesus, assembly GCF_907164565.1. Taxonomy (NCBI): domain Eukaryota; kingdom Metazoa; phylum Chordata; class Mammalia; order Rodentia; family Muridae; genus Psammomys; species Psammomys obesus. Next base: position 5,923,885 of record NW_026585987.1, read on the forward strand.
ATTTTAAGATATTTTGGAAACACTCACTGCGTCTCTAACACACCCATTAGTTTATTTTCATTTCTTTTAGATATAAGAACAATTATTATGTAATTATCCTTGCCATACAATGGGGAAAAGATACCGTAATTAGTCCTTTTGGAGAATAATGATTAACCAGACTAACTTGTTCTAAAGCTGCTTGAGAACTGTTTTAGAATAATCCAAGGTTACCACAACTAATTTGGCTATTAAGTGTAATTGTATATTCTAGATAGTTAACATACACATTTACACTTGCACACACGAAACATGAGTAGGCATATTTCAATAACACCACATTTATGTGACTTACTTCTTTAGGTGAATTCTTTGTAACCTTTCTTTTCATCATCAGAACTGATTCCATCTCAAAACTTTTAGAATGAAGCTATTATCTCAACCTAAATTTCCCAGTTACAATATATGTTTTCACTCTTTGTACGATAGTTAGGAAGATGATACTAGAAACACACTAGGTTTGCTGAATAAATGACTTCTCAGCAGATGTAAAACATTTTAGCCAACCTATGCAACCCTCCGAGGCCCCATTAGAATGCTGTCCCTCACTGCCATACATTGTTTGTTAGCTTTCAAACACACCAGTAATATCTAAATTTCAAATCCACATTCCCACAACTTCATCTCCTAACAGAGTTTTAATAATAAGGTCCACAGTTGCTATAGCAATAGGAAACAACTCGATCCTCTTCAGAATATCCCCAAGGAGCAGGTGCCCCTGCTCAAAAAGTTAAATCAGGAATCTTTGTCATTTTCTGGGACAACCAGGTACAGGATATTTTGGAGAAGAAGAGGGAAACACGAGTAGGTGACATCTTAACATTTGAAAAACAAACAGATTTGTTTGGTACAGTGACATCTGCCAATTGTTCTTTCAAGACACTGCTTTTTTTTTTCTTTTTATCCTAAAGTTGAAAAATCTAAAAATGCATAAAAACCTGAGTCACACAATGAGTAGCTCCCCACCTCACAGAGAACAGGAGATGGTGTCATCTACAGCACCAATACATTTTTATCTTCTATTCCAGATGTTGATTTCAAACATCTGCTATAGAAGCTATCAGGAGAGTGTGACATAGTAGCATTCAGTATAGAATTTTAGACATGGCAGTCTCTAAGCCTGAAAATAAGGAGGTGGGGAAAGACATTATACATCGTGGATTAAACAAATAGTGTATAAGTCAGCCATGGGGAGAATATCTGTTGCCAAAGACCCTGACCAACAAGTTCAGCCAGAGAGACAAGCCTTGGTCTGGAAGTAAGTATCAAATCGCTGGCTCACTTGGATGAGCATCAGGAAGACACTGAGCTTGAAGGGATAAGGCAGGGCCACAGGGATGATACTAAGCTGAGAAATTTCCAAGTCACTGAGTCAACTGGCTGTCATCTGGTCTACCAGTTGGTGTAATGCTGCTCTAAAGAGCACAGGACAAACAGGACAAACAGGACAAACTCAAGCAGCTGGTAGAACGAGTTCAATTATTTCTTCTCGACACAAATGGGAGAAATAGGCAGGTTTTAAAGGAACCATGGCAGATGCCTACCTCCTTGATCCTTTTGCAACTCTTCAACCATTCTCTGGTTAACCAGCCACCCTGGGTAGTACAAGGATCAGCACGGGAAGTTTTAGAAGTCAGAGGTACAGACCTCTTTCTCTTGAGTCCGCTTGCCTGTGTTGCTTCTAATTACTTTCTGCACTTTCTATGGTCGATTCTTGGTGTGTGTGTGTGTGTGTGTGTGTGTGTGTGTGTGTGTGTGTGTGTGGTGTGCTGGTGGTGGTGGTATGTGTGTGAGTAAGTTTTTGGCAGGGACACACAAATCTATTTTATTAATTGTTCTCAAAATATGGTTATTACTACTCTCTAGACGGTGTACCCCATTTGCCCTGATTCTATCTTTGCCCTTTGGATTCAGAAGATACCTGTCTTCTTTCTCCATGGAGCCCTATTCTGTTTTGGGCCATAGCACCCCTGTCTTAACATGCCAGCACTTGTCTTCTCCCCTGACCTCCCCAACCCATTTCTGCTCCCTACTGATTCATCTGGTCCCCCCTCCTAAAAAAGACATACATCGTGGGTTAAAAAAACAGGATATAATCCAGCCATGTGGAGTACATCTGGCAGCAACAACCTTGACCGACAAGTTCAGCGGAGGTCCTACTGATCCAGTAGAAGGTTTCCTAAGGTCGACCCTAAGAACAGGATCTGAGTACCAGTATTTATTAAGGAGGTGCTACCTGGAAAAACGCATGAAACATGGCACCGTGAGAAATGACCAGAGACTACCTCATCATGTGTTTTCATTTGGAGAATGTGCAGATGAATTTTCCTAGGGAGCTGTGGAAGTAAGAATACTGCACACACCACAAAATAGTTCCAACCAAAAGAATTTCTTCTCTGACAGCTTTTGCAGGCTCCTCAGGAGCTCCTTTTTTTCTATCACTTTCATTTCGCCTAGCACATAGGCTGCAAGTCTGGTGGCCAGGAACTATGTCAAGCAAAGGTGTTCAGGTGCTGGCATTTGGCATAGTTGGTTTTCTTCATGGAGATGATAAATGCCAAGTCAAATAGCAAGTATCTGCCAGTCCCTAAGCTCAGGGCATGCCCATGAGTCTGTCTGTCTCTCTGTCTGTCTCTCTTCCTCAGAATGGATCAAATTTCACCCTCTAATTAGAGAAGATTTTATCTCCAATTCTGTCTATTTTAATTCCAGTTGCATCCTAACATTATCAAAATTTATACTTCTGACTGTATGAGCTAAAGATCCCCAAATAAATACTTCCTTCTCTATCTGCCAAAGAAAAGCGGTTCCCTAGTTTACCTTGCATCTGGTGTCATTGCTTCCTTAAGTAAGTCGTGTAAGTCTTGGTTGAGCCATCACTGTCTACTTGTGGAAACTACCATTCAGGTAATCTCTCTTTCTACTCTTGATGCTTATAGCTGGACATTTTGGTTACTTTATTGGGTCCCTATATTTACCACCCTTCTCTACCCTAACACTTTCTAACCTCCCAATGCTAGACAGGCAAGAAAGAAGGTTAGAGAGTAAAAGGGAGCAGAGACCTCTTTAGGCTACTTCCTGCTGATTAGGGGCACTGAGTTCCTTGGGGCAAATTTGATCATTGACAGGATATCCAATTTCTTCTGCTCATCTCTTTGCACATGATCACTTGACAAACCAAAACAAACTGCAGCACCTCTGGGAGCAGCCACAGCAAAAGAGCAGCAGCTGCCACTTCTTCAGAGCGTCCATGGCCCCTGGCAGGGTTCTAGCATTTACACCCTTGGAAAAGTTCCCAGAATTCCAAATGTCACACACTTGCACAAACTATCTGCAGCTGGCAAAACCACACCCCTGCTACAGCACAAGGCAATTGATAGTCAGCTGCTATGAAGCAGCCACTCATACCCCACCTGTAATTAAAACAAAAAATATATTCACATAACATAACTGGGTTTTTTTTTTTTAAGAAATCAAAATTCTCACTACAGATGTGTCTAGCAGTGGTTTGTTTCCATTTCTGCTGTATAACTTAAGTTTTTGTAACGTTGCTATCATCAGCTTTAATATGCAATAGCCTCAGATTCACGTCTTGGTTACTCTTCTTCCTGTGATGAAATATCTCACAAAAGCAAGTTAAAGAAATGTGGGGTTAGGTTGGCTCACAGTCTGAGGCAGGACAGTACCAGTAGCAAAAGCTCATACAGCTTGCCAGCTTGGGTATATCATAGGAAGACAGCGGTGAGTGCTGATGCTCAGTCAGATTCTATGTCCCTCTTTTCTGACCCAAGACGAGGGAATGGTGCAATTCACATTTATAGTATGTCTTAGCTCCATTGGCCTAATCAAGATAATTTGCCACAGACACATCCCAAGGCTAACCTAATCTATTTAACTTAATCTCACAGGTGTGATTCTACAACCTGAAAAGTTGACAACATGAGCCATCACACTTAGCAGCCATAAACTGTCTATCTCGTAACTCCCTAACCCACAACCACATTTATCCTCTACCATGATGATGTGAAGAATCTTCCTGCAACATGTCATGTCCTCAGGAGCCTTGAAGATCTTCTTCAAACAGTCCACGTTAACCCCAACCTTCCTTCCAAGCCAAATCCTCTCACTTAGCTTTGGAAGTAGATACAGTACTCTACACTCTCATGCAGTGTTCCCAACTGGCATGATCCCCTTCTTCCCAACCCAAATCTTATTCAACTTTCAGAGCTCGCTTCCACCTTTCTAGAAGTTTATCACCCTCCCTTACAAACCATGCTGAGCTTTCTTAATCAAACCCGTCCTTTTCCCTCTGTCAACCACCCGATATTACCATTTTTTGTAACATGACTTTATTTTAATATGTCTGTTTTAGTATTTATAACAACTGTCACCTAACGCTTTCATGTTAAGATATTTTAACACTTCATCTTTTCATCCACAACAAAAAGAGATAATCACTATTTTTCCCACTCAAAGTGGAAAAGAAAGCATTGGAAGGTATGATGAGCTTATCCCAGGAGATAAGAGGTGATTTTTCAGACTAGAATTTGACATGAGAGCTGAACATTTCTTAATATCTATCTTATCTTCCCAAGAGAATTGTGAATTTACTAAGAATGAGAGTGAGCATTGTTGCTTTTTATAGGTAATGACTTATCTGGTAGGAGTTCAATTAAGTTATTTGTTTAGGTTTTAGAAGCATATTTTTTTAATTACTTAAAAAACATTTCAAAGGGTATGTCTGAAGTTTCTTTTGTTTATTAAATTAGCTACTTAGCTTGTTTATTGAATTGAAATATGATTTCATTGTGTTGCCCAGGCTGGCCTTGAACTTGTGACCCTCCAGCTTCAACTTCCTCAGTGCTAGGATTAAACTATGTACCACTGTGGCTAAACTTTCAATAATTTAAGAAGGAAAAAACTAAAAAAACCTAATGACTAAAAGTATCTCTGTTCATCATTGGTGTATCTAATCATTTCCAGAAATCACACAGAAAAACAGTGTGTGACTGTTTCTCAGAATATTTTATTAATATAAAAATTATTTGGTGAATGAATGATGCCATTGTGGGTTTTGGCCTATGTTAAAGATGTTGAGAATATGGACCATGTCATAAATGCTCAATATAATCTTAAATTCTTAATGAGCTAAAGCATTAAGACCACAGAAAACAGAATTTCCTCTTTCCTCTGTGTATTTGGCTTTGCACTGAGTTCTGATGTTGCTGCCTCAGCAGAGGGCATCCACAGTTGTTAGCATGCAACCTTCTTGATGAACAGAACTACTTTGCCTCATTTGGGATGAAATGATAAAGCATTTATTTCTGTCTTTTTCATGATGGGAATGTTGTGTAACCTTCTCTCAGGCTTACTATTATTATTATTATTATTATTATTATTACAATTTATTCACTTTGTATCTCAGCTGTGGCCCCTGCCCTTATCTCCTCCCAATCCCACCCTCCCTCCTTCTCCTTCTATGCCCTTCCCCTAGACCATTGATAGGCTAGGTCCTCCTCCCCTTCTATTTGACTCTAGCCTATTAGGTCTCATCAGGACTGGCTACATTGTCTTCCTCTGTGGCCTGGCAAGGCTGCACCCCCCAGAGGGAGGTGATCAGAGAGTCAGTCTTTTTTAAATGATTATATTTGAATGATGATGCAAATAGGTGGTCAATGGAAAATTGTGCATCTTGTTGTAAGAGGTAGTATGCTTGGTTGGCCCCTGTTGGTTCTAGCAGCATGGGGAAAAAAGGTACTAGACACTTGATATTTTCTGAGTAAAAGATTCCCAAGTGTATCTGGAACCTGAAGCAGATTAAAAATCTTACTCCGTGTAAGCTAAGTTCTTGCCAGCTTGTGATTTACTAATCTATTATTTATTGATTGAATGAAACTGATTTCTAAATGCTTCTCTTTCCACAAAATCCTGATTTCTGGGCACAAGACAATCTGTAATGACATACATTCAGGCTCTCAATTTAGTTTCGAAGTCTTAATCAATTAGTTTTTTGATTAATTGCCTATTCAAGTACTGCTTGGTAAAGCAGAAACTTCATGATTTTGTCTAGACACTACTATGCCCATGTCTTAGATTCCCTCACCATCACACCATACTCTGTGAAAATGTTGACACTAGGCTGGCACAAAACAATGATTTTTATGCTGTGCCTTGCCCTGGCTGTCTCCATTTTATATGCAGCTTTTGGCTATATAAACTACCTGCTGAACAGCGCTCATGAGGTACAAATGGATAAACAACTCATTCTAGCTATTCCTGGCCATTAGCCCAGTTCAGTTTCTACTGCTGCCATAGCCTACTATAGATACCATCCACTGGTCCATCTATTTGCCTACCTTGATGGGGTCCTACATTTTGTCTCCATGGTTCCATGGACCTGAATCTTGCCTCCTTGGCTTCCATAGAAGCCTCCTTGTCAGGTATGCTTGACTCTGAGGTTTTGTTCAAATCTCTGACCTGTGTATCCTATAAGCAGCTCCGGGTCTCCAGCACCTTTCCTTTGGGTTCATTAATATCCAATCAGTACTCTTTGCATCTCTATCAGCTCTCTCCCAGTACTTTTTTGCTTTAGGTTTCTCTGAACTCCTTTAGCCGTGATATAGTCTCTTTAATCCTTTTGCAGCCATTTTGTTACACACACACACACACACACACACACACACACAGACGTACACACACACACCGCACCACATGCATACATGTAGTTACTGTATGGTATGTGATGTGTGGTCTAAGATAATATTACTAATTACGACTGGGACATTTTGATCTTGTATCTGTTAAGGCCAGTTATCAAGGGAAATTGAGAATATTTGGCAATTCGTAGCCAATGAAACCTCTATAGCTTATGGATTTATTGATATTCATTAAATTCGGATGCTGTGGGAATGCGTAAGCTTCTGTGGTTCTGATACAGCATAATCACAATGGAACCCCTAGAAATCCATTGTCTTATTTGTTTCCTTTCTGTGGAAATAAATGAATACACAGTGTTGATTTTCTCTTTACAACTGGCACTCACTACTTGGATGTTAGAAACTATTTGGATTTTAGTAAGTTTTATAAACGGAATTATTTTTTATTCAGCTATTGAGTCTTATTGAGTCACTTGAGGAGGACTAGTATCCAAGAGCAAGTTTCCTAATCAGGCATAGGTCAATGCCTACGACACAGAGAGAGGCCAAATGGTTTACAAGTAACAGTGCCTATGGGGTTAGCTTACTTTAAGATAAATGTTGTCTTCACTGTTTTGCCAGTGTTGTCTGAATTATTTGTGGACTTTGTAACAAGAATACTGTACTTGGCCTTTATTGCAACTGTTGCTGAAGTTAGATCTGGGAATGTTAGATCTGATCTTTGATGCTGTCCTCCAATAGCAGTGTGTTGTTCAGATATAACTGCACCATATCAGAGTGACATTGCAAGTGCCACCATTGATAGCCTTGGAGTGTATTTCTTCTCTTTTCCTGAAAAGAAGATTAAGATTACAAAGAATTACCTCCTAAAATCCCAATCTCAACACCCTCATGAATTTTCCATCTTAATATCCTAACTCTAACTTTTGTTAGATTTTTATGTAAACAGTTTTTTTTTTTTCTGAGAAAATGAATTAAAATAGATTTGTCACAATTGTTCTTTTTGGGGGAATTGCTTTCTTAATGATTTTCTGTAATTTTGTTCTCTGATATTTTTTTAAATTAATTAATTAATTTATTCACTTTACATCCCTATTGTAGCCCTCTCTCTCCTCTCCAGTCTGACCCTCCTTCTTTCTTTTCCTCCTGTCTGCTCTCACCCACTCCTCAGCAAAAGGGAGCCCCCACCCTCTCATTACAGCACATCAAGTCCCATCAAGACTGAGATTATTTTCTTCGACAATGGCTTAGCAAAGCAGCCCCTCCAGGGGTAAATGATTGAAAAGAATGCAACAGAGTCTTTCTCAGAGACAGCGCTAGCTCCTGTCATCAGGAGACTCAAATGAAGACCAAGCTACATGCAGTCCATACATTGTCCATGGTTGGTGCTTCAGTATCCACAAGACCCTTGGGCCCAGGTTATTTGTCTCTTTTGATCTCCTTGTGGCAATCCTGTCCTGTCCAGGTCCTCCTACTCTTCTACCCACTTTTCTACAAGCTTCCTGCCTAATCTTTTCTAACAGTGGTTCTCAATCTGTAGGTTGTGACCTTTTTGGCAAATCTCTATCTCCAAAAATATTTACTACAATTCTTAACAGTAGAAAACTTACGGTTATGAAGTAGCAAAGAAATAACTCTGGTTGAGGGTAACCACACACAAAAAAATTCTACTAAGGGTAGCAGCATTAAGAAGGTTAAGAACCACTGTTTTATAATCTTTAATTTTGATATGGAAAAGAAAAACCAAGCAAGATAAACAAAGGGAATAATAAAGGCAGCAATTTTCTCCATTTCCAGTGACATAAAAAGATTGTAGCAAAGTAGTTTGGATTATGTATGGACAGTTTTTTTTTTTTTTTTTTTTGTCTTTGAAAAGTATGCTGAATTGAGAAAAGCTTGAAAATTTTGTTGCCTGTATGTCTCATAAAATATTTAAGATCTCAAAGCAGTTCAGTTTGGCCCCACTGGTGGGTTAGTTTTTGAAAATACAACATAATTAGTTTGTTCTTTTAGATTTTAAGGCTTCATACACATTTTAAAAACTGTTGTTTTGGGGGAAAAGACTAAATTCTGAGCTGGGCCTGGTACATCCGCATTTGATCCCAACATGAGAGAAACTGAGGATAGGAGGACTGTGAGTTTGGGGCCAAAATGGACTCCATAGTGTGACTATGTCAATCAATCAATCATCCATCCATCAGTCAGTCAATCAATTAATCAAAATTAAAAAAAAATCAATATGTTATAAGAAAATGGCTATGATGAGATACCAGGTTTTCTATTTCTTGAACATGATCTCTAGGAGAATTTTTACCCACATTCCAATTAAGCCGTTCAGTCTCCCATGGAATAAAAATTCCAGGAAAAATGATCAGCGTGTTTTGAAGCTACACTGACTGGCTCTAAAGCTTATCTTGAGGCAGAGCTGGGCACAGAGAAAATAAATGGGCTTTAGAGATGGGAACTTCATTCAGTTCCCATTCTTACCACCCACTGGTTATGTGATATTTTTTTTTAATATTGCTACTGTTTGATGCTCACTTATTCAACAGAAAGACTTGAATAATAAGATGATCTTTTTAGAGTCTAAACAATAAAGCTGTATAATGGGTTAAATTGTATGAAATTCTAATGTGGGGCAAATCGCCACATAAGTGTATTTTGAGACCTGGCCTTATAGAGAGGCTGAAAGCAGAAACATGTGGGGCATAATACAATGTCCTTATAGAAGACTGGAACATCTGCATGCTTGAACATAGCTGTTTACACTCCAAGAAGAGGCCTTAGAGTGGTGGTTCTCAACCTTCGTAATGCTGTGACCCTTTAACATAGTTCTTTGTGTTGTGGTGATCCCCCAACCATAAACTTATTTTTGTTGTTGCTTCATAACTGTGAGTTTGCTACTGTTAATGAAATTATAATGTAGATATTTTTAGAGATAGAGTTGCCAAAAAAAGTTTGTAGCCCGAAGATTGAGAGCCAATGTCTTAGAAGAAATCAAATCATGTAGACAACCAAAAATGTTTAGGCTGCAGAACTCTGAAAAAAAATAGATTTTGTTGTGTAAGCAACAGCCCTGGAAAACCAATATAGACCCCTAGCAGACCCTTGATGAGTGGGAATTGTTACATGTTTTTGCTTCGGAACATCTAAGTATAAGGGCCTACGGTGGGTACAGTAGGCCTGGCTCATAAAGGGTGGGAAGTAACCATTGAATGAATAAAGGACACAGCGGAGTATGAGTCCTTAAAGCTTCCTCAGCCAACATACCAGAGAATTAGAAATTCCCAGCTCTTTAAGGTTTAAAGAATCCTTTGAAAATGTATATTGAGCCATTAGCTTCCATTAATGTCTCTAGACAAATAGTTTGGAAAATTGTAGCTGCTCTTACAGACGGAATCTTGAGAACAGATTATTCAGAGCAAGTAAGTTTCAGATCAGGGAGGGGAAGGGGAAATTCAGGACATAAGGATCTAAGGCTGCAGAGACTTCATTATGTGGTCGTATTGGGGTACTGAGAGATGCCCCGTCATGCACCCTGAGTCAGAGGAGAGCACTCAGGCAGAATGGAGATACTGAGATGTGTTTAGGCAACACTTATCACAGATTTTCTTCCAATCTATAGGATTTATTCCTTTTGATGAGGTGTTACCCATGTTAGTGTGTGTTGTCATACAAATGTCTCCGCAGCCTCAGAATGGCTCACAGCACTGTGAATTCATATCATAGACACTGAAGACAAAGAAGTGTCACATAGAAATGATCTGTTTATAGAAGAGTAGGAGAATATAAAGATAAGGGAAAATGTTAAAGATGAAGCATGTGGAATACTTTTCATTAAAAAAGAAAGGACGTTGAACATTTCTTTAAGTGTTTCTCTGCCATTCGATATTCCTCTATTGAGAATTCTCAGTTTAGCTCTGTACCCCATTTTTTAATTGGATTACTTGGTTTGTTGCTGTTTAACTTCTTTAGTTCCTTATATATTCTGGATATTAGTCCTCTGTCAGATATAGGGTTGGTGAAGAACCTTTCCCAATCTGTAGGCAGTCATTTTGTTCTGACAACAGTGTCCTTTGCTTTACTGAAGCTTTTCAGTTTCATGAGGTCCCATTTATTGATTGTTGCTCTTAGAGCCTGTGCTGTTGGTGTTCTGTTCAGGAAGTTGTCTCCTGTGCCAATGAGTCCTAAGCTCTTCCCCACTTTTTCTTCTAACCGATTTAATGTGTCTGGTTTTATGTTGAGGTCTTTGATCCACTTGGACTTTAGTTTTGTGCAGGGTGATAAATATGGATCTATTTGCATTTTTCTACATGTAGACATCCATTTAGACCAGCACCATTTGTTGAAGATGCTATCTTTTTTCCATTGTATGGTTTTGCCATCTTTGTCAAAAATCAGGTGTCCATAGGTGTGTGGGTTTATTTCTGGGTCGTCTATTTGGTTCCATTGATCCACTATTCTGTTTCTATGACAGTACCATGCAGTTTTTATTACTGTTGCTCTACAGGATATATACTCACTCATAAGTGGATACTAGACATATAATATAGTCTAAACATACTAAAATCTGTACACCTAAGGAAGCTAATCAGGAAGGAGGACTCTGGCTAAGATGCTCAATCCCCATTCAGAATGGCAAAGAAGATGGACATCGGAGGAGGAAGAAAACAGGGAACAGGACAGGAGCCTACCACAGAGGGCCTCTGAAAGGCTCTACCCTGCAGGGTATTGAAGCAGATGTTGAGACTCATAGCCAAACTTTGGGCAGAATACAGGGAATATTATGAAAGAAGTGGGAGATAGTAAGACCTGGAGAGGACAGGAGCTCCACAAGGACAGCGACAGATACTAAAAGTCTGGGCACAGGGGTCTTTTCTGAAACTGATACTCCAGCCAAGGACCACTCATGGAGATGACCTGGAACCCCTGCACAGGGGTAGTCTATGGCAGTTAAGTATACAAGTGGCCTCCATAGTAATGGGGACAGGGACTATCTCTGACATGAATATGAGACCTGATAGACTAGGATCAGAGGGAAGGGGAGGAGGACCTCCCTTTTCAGTGGACTGGGAGAGGGGCACGGGTGGGGAAGAGAGAGGGTGGGGTTGGGAGGGGAGGAGGGAGGTACAGGGGGGATACAAAGTGAATAAACTGTAATTAATAAAAATAAAAATAAAGGTCTCATCAGGAGTGGCTGCATTGTCTTTCTCTGTGGCCTGGTAAGGCTGCTCCTTCCTCAGGGGCAGGTGATTAAAGAGCAGGCCAATCAGTTCATGTCAGAAGCAGTCCCTGTTTCTATTACTATGGATCTCACTTGGACACTGAGCTGCCATGGGCTACATCTGTGCAGGGGTTTTAGGTTATCTCCATGCATGGTCCTTGGTTGGAGTATGAGTCTCAGGAAAGACTCCTGTGCTCAAATTTTTTGGTTCTGTTGCTCTCCTAGTGGACCTCCTGTCCTCTCCAGCTCTTACTATTATTTCCCATTTCTTTCATAAGATAAAGAAACCCTCCCCTACCAGTGGACTTGGGGAGGGGAGTGTGTAAAGAAGGGGGAGCAAGGGATGGACTGGGAGGGGAGGGGGAAAGGAACTAGAGGGGGGATACAAAGTAAATAAAGTATAATTAAAAATTAAAAAAAGAATAAATAAAGAATATTCCTAAAATAAAAAAAAAATATTTGTGCACAAGAGAGATAGCTTTGCAGTTAAGAGTGCACACTGCTCTTGCAAGACCAGTTTTGTTCCAGCCCCCAAACAGGGTAGCTCTCAACTGCCTGTAAGTCCAGCTCCAGGCATGAGTTCTGCACTGATATGCACAACACACACATACATAAAAAAAATAGAAAATAAAAATAAAAAAGAAAGGAAACCTGAGAGAGAGAGAGAGAGAGATAACATAGACTTGAGAAATTCAGCGTCTTCTTAAAGGTTTGTTACAGCTATTATCTATTTCTTTTCTGTGTTTAACCCAACACCCTATCGGTGTAAGTTGTTCCTCTTAATGGATCTGTAAAGTAGCTCTCCATGACCTTGATTCATCATTTGATATGGAGTAGTTAAAACTAAATGAACTGAACAAGAACAATGCACTGAGAAAGAAATTAAAGCAAGTGAGAAGTGAATCAAACGGATCCTTCTAAACAAAGTCTTTTTTCTTGACAGCATCTATCACTTGTGTGGATCAGTTAGTCAGGTTGGCTGGGTTGTTGAGAATTAGTGAAATTGGGATTGTAAACCTGGAGGCAATTTACTAGCTCTAGTCACTTTCTTTACAAATTAAAGGCTTTGGATTTGGTGACCCAACTATCCACTGTAAGCATATTAGTTTTGTAATTTTGTAACACTTAGTAACTTTGTAAAAATCTTTTCTATATACCGGGTAGGACAAAAATACCAATGACCTATTGGCCATTGAATAAATATTAAGTTATAGAGTTTTTGATCCTTAAAGTTCTAGTGTCAAAAGAAATTCCGTACTAAACCAGATGACATACAAGTTCAGTGCTGTCCATCCGGGCTTTGTTTTTAACATGACCAGCCCAACTTCTAGCAAAAGAGTCACTTCTTGAACTTTCAGATTTTTAGTTCACAGAATGTAAGTTCAAAACACTTCAACATTTTCTTTCTGTCACCCACCATATTTATCAGCACTCTTTGTTTTGTTTTGTACAAACTATGGAATTGAAGGTGCCCTGACATAGACGACTCTGATCCTTTAATTAGAAAAACACACCTTGCCATTCAATAAAGATACCAAGGATGAGAGGGCATGTAAAAGAAGGAATGAGGGATAATGGGGCAAGCAAAAGTGACACTAATAATCCCTCAATGGCATCACATGGAAACCTTTCTGCTATTGTAGAACCTTTCATATCTATTTAAAATGGAATCACCCTCTAACAAGATGATAATGCCCCTATGAACACTACAGGCTAACTAATAAACGACTGAGGAGAAGGCCAAGGAATGGGCACGAGAAATGGCAGAAGGATATGGTCAAAATATGATTTATACATGTATGTACATGCTACAGAGAAGCCCATTAATTTGTGCTATTGACATATATCCACAGTGTAAAAAAAATATGCCCTGAAGTGTGAGACACTTTATATAAACCAGAGTCAAATACTGTGTTGCTGGGGAATCCATGTGAGTTTTAATGTATAACAAGAGTTATACATTAGATGTCTACAGTAATGTATACAGTTATATTAGTTCATGGGATTAAGTGACCATAGGTGGGAAGGGGATTACTTGTGTCCTTTTACTAAATAGTTGATCAGCTTCCCATGTTCATTGCATGCTTTGAAATTTGAGAAAACTGAATAGGGCTGGAGCCCCCTTGCTAAGTTTGGAGAAATAGTATGCTCATCCAAACCAGGTGAGATGGAATTGCAATTCTATTTTTCTGAAGTGACACATTAATTTGAATATTATATTGTTTTTATTATACTTCTGCAAGAGAGGCAACAAAGTACTCAAAACACATGACATTTATTTTTCAGTTCCCTTGGATTTTCCACTCTGTTTAATTGAAGGCAAATATACATATTTTATTGCCTGAAATATTTAGTTATAACAACATTCACAATGTACAGGCTATGTACTCTTCTTTTGTAAAAATGCACATGAGTAATCGAAATTGACAGTCTACTTCAGAAAAATTACAGTACTTAATGCGTTGCACCAGACTAAGGACTTACTGATTTGAATAATCTAAGTATGACATTTAAATCGGGTACATTATGCACATTTTTCTCTCCTCAGTGAGAAGCACGTGCACTTGGAAGTACAGACAGGTCTTGCTGCTCTCTGGTAAGGTCAGTGAAGCTTAGCTAGGATGTAGTGATGCTAAAAGCTCATTGGATTTGCCTGTGGAGCACAAGGCTGTTGCCATGACTACAAAGCTGTGGTTGCTAAGGCATCCACAGGCTCATCTGATGTCAAGGCTTCCGGGTGGCCTAGCACAAAAGCTATTACTTTATGTTGTTTTCAAGAAGTCTTTGAATAGTAGTGCATAGCTAAAATAATTCCCGGTAAACAAGGTTTTCTATACTTTCCGAGGTAGACAAAAAGCTGTTCGTCTATGTTGAGAGCAAAGGACTAGAAACAAAGCAGAAGGACGGAGAAGAACTGAATGAAGAAAAGTGTATACAAGCAATATTAAAATACTGCCTTCTTTTCCAATAGTAAGCATAAATTTAAATTTTATGAAGAATTTCTTTTTAACAGCACAGAAATCTGTGAATCAATTGAGTTTAGTCACAACAGCCAAATAACTTTTATAAAAAGTAGAACTTTCTCCATGCTGAAAGAAGCCATAGTATGTACCAAAAGGGTTAACTCATATACACGTTTGCCTCTAGACTAGCCAATAATAATTAAACACGTGTCTATATAAGGACAAATGTAGCCTCTTGGGAGTTTTAGTTTCATTAAAACATTAGTGGATTGTATTTCAGAGAGTGGGAGGAGGTGGGAGGGAGAAATAAAGGGAAAGAAGAAACCATTAGGCATTTTTGTCGTATTATCTCTTCATTCAACCGCTAAACATTCCCTGAGGCTCTGTAGCAGGTCCCCATTAAAGTCTGGGTATAATGCTGTTTCAAGTGATAGTAAAATGCATTTGGTAGTGCTAAGGAAGTATTAAATAGGGTGAGGAGAAAAGAAGGAGAATCACAGCTAATGCTTGAGCAATATTTGGCAGATTCTAGGAGAAATACTTATGCTTATGCTTTTATTGAATAAATATATGATTGCTATGAAGTTTACATTTGTACAGTAAGTGGGGGTGATGAGAAGCAAGAAGCTCTGGCTGTGTTTCCAAGGGTTAACCTTCTTCTATGAGAAGATGCTTTCTCAGGAATGTTACCTGGCCAATGGTGTCTATATTACAGAGGGATTAAGAATCAAGTGGTGGGCCGCTCTTTAGTATATTTCTATATTTAGTATATTTCTTGGTTGTCCTCAAGTGGTGGAAGGAAAGTCTTTATTGCTGAAGACATCACATACCTCAGAAACCAGGGCCCAGAGGCCTCTGAGAGGGAAATGTGCTGAAAGCCTCCACCAAAGGGACCATGCAAGCTTCCAAAAGAAGGAAAAAATCATTAGTTCTGCCAGCTATAATGCTTTTGAACCACAATGGCCAGCAGGGCACTATAATCCTAAAGCTGCTATAGTGGCAACATGTTCTTTGACAGAAACAAACACTCTGTCGTTGGATTTAAGATGTGCCCAAGAAATACCTAGGGCTAGTTAAGTCATGTATCATAGAGGAGAACCTATGGCCACCTTTTCCTAAACTGACATAATCCTTAACTACATTCTAAACATTTGTCTTTATATACCCATAGATAAGTATGACTTTTACCCCATCAAGTAAACTTCCCCTATTTCCCCTTCTGAATGAGGATTGAGCATCTTCCCTAGGGTCCTCCTTGTTGTTTAGCTTCTTTAGAACTTTAGATTTAAGTATGTTTATCCTATATCATATGACTTTTAAGTGAGTATATACCATGTGTGTCTTTCTGCTTATGGGCTACCTCACTCAGGATGATATTTTCTAGTTCTGTCCATTTACCTGCAAATTTCATGATTTCCTTGTTTTTTTTAAATTAATTTATTTATTTTACTAATTTCAGTTTATTCACTTTGTATCCCAGCTCTAGATGTCTCCCTCTTCCCCTTCCAATCCCACCTTCCCTGACTCTTTTCCTCCCATGCCCCTCCCCAAGTAAAATCTGTACACCTAAAGAAGCTAAGCAAGAAGGAGGACCCTGGGTAAGATGATCAATCCTCACTCAGAAGGCAAACAGGACGGATATCTGAAGAGGAAGAAAACAGGGAACAGGACAGGAGCCTACCACAGAGGGCCTCTGAAAGACTCTACACAGAAGGTTATCAAAACAGATGCTAAGACGCATAGCCAAACTTTGGGCAGAGTGCAGGGAATCTTATGAAAGAAGAGGGAGATAGAAAGACCTAGAGGGGACAGGAGCTCCACAAGGAGGGCAACAGAACCAAAAAACTCTGGGGCAGGGGTATTTTCTGAGACTGATACTCCAACCGAGGACCATGTCTGGAGATAACCTAAAATGCCTGCACAGCTGTAGCCTATGGCAGTTCAGTGTCCAAGTAGTTAACCTAGTAATGGAAACAGGGACTGTCTCTGACATGAACTCAATGGCTGGCTCTTTGGTCACGTCCCCCTGAGTAGGGAACAGCCTTATCAGGCCACAGAGGAAGGCAATGCAACCAGCCCTGAAGAGACCTGATAGGTTAGGATCAGTGGGAAGGGGAGGAAGACCACCCCTATCAGTGGATTTCCTTGTTTTCAATTGCTGAGTAGTATTCCATTTTGTAAATGTATCACAATTTCTGTATCCGTTTTTTGGTTGAGGGACATCTAGGTTTTTCCAGATTCTGGCTATTATGAATAAAGCTGATAAAAACATAATTGAGCAAGTGTCCTTGTTGTATGGTTGAGCCTACTTCAGATATATGCCCAGGAGTGGTATAGATGGATTTTGAGGTAGCACTATTCCTAATTTTCTGAGAAAGCACCAGATTGAATTCCAAAATGGTTGTAAAAGGTTATTATATTCCCTCCAGTAATGGAGCAGGGTTCCCCTTTCTCCACAACCTCTCCAGAATGTGTAGTCCCTTGAGTTTTTTTATCTTAGCCATTCTGATTGGTGTAAGGTGGAATCTCAGGGTTGTTTTTATTTGCATTTCCCAAATGATTAAGGAAGTTGTTTCTCTGCCATTCGATATTTCTCTGTTGGGAATTCTCTGCTTAGCTCTGTGCCCATTTTTTAACTGGATTACTTGGTTTGTTGATTAACTTCTTGACATCAGAAATAGGAGAAAACAGAAAACAGGACAGAAACCTTCCCCAGAGGGCCTCTGAAAGACTCTACACAGCAGGGTATCAAATCAGATGCTGAAACGCAAGGCCAAACTTTGGGCAGACTGCAAAGAATCTTATGGAAGAAGGGAGAGATAGAAAGACCTGGAGGGGACAGGAGCTCCACAAGGAGACCAACAGAGCCAAAAAAATCTGGGCCCAGGGCATCCTGCAGAAGTTGATGAATCATCCAAGGACTGTGCATGGAGAGGACCTAGATCCCCTGTTCAGATGTAGCCCATGGGCATCTTAGTCTCCATGTGGGTTTTCTAGTATGTGGAGCGGGGCAGTCATTGACATGAACTCCGTTACCTGTTTTTTGATCACCTTCCTCTAGTGAGGTGACCTTACTAGACCACAGAGAAAGAGCATCCAGTCAGTCTTGATGAGACCTGATATGCTAGGGTCTTGCGGGATAAGGCCTTGTGGGAATGTGAGTCAGCGTACCACCGTAGACAGTGTCTATTTCAGGTATTGGCAGCTCTTCATTGTTAAGTATTTCATTCTTTGCCATAAATGATCCAGAAACCAAGAGCAATGAGAAATTTTCTGTTTTCTTTAAATTAATTTATTAAATTAAATATTTTTCTTTAAATAAATTAATCAATTTTACATCCCAACCATGGCAACTCCTCTGGTCTCCTCCCAGCCCCACCCTCTCTTCCTCTTCCACCCTATCCCTGTGCCGCAGTCATCAGAAATGGGGAGTCCTCCTCCCTTACCAACTGACCCCAAACTAGCAAGTCTCTTCAGGACTGCCTGCATCTTCTTCCTCTGTGGCCTGCCAAGGTTTCCCCAACCAGAGGGAAGTGATGAAGGAGCAGGCAACAGAGTTCATGTCAGAGACAGGCCCTGGTTTGTTTATTAGGAAACCCACATGGAGACTGAGCTCTCTATGGGCTACATCTGAGTAAGGGTCAAGGTCCTTTCAATGCATGGACCTCGGTTGATGCATCAGTCTCTGCAGAGGCCCCTGTGCCCAGATGTTTTGGTTCTGCTGGTCTTCTTGTGGAGCTCTTGTCTTCTCTGGGTCCTACTATCCCATTACTCTTCTATAGGACTCCCTGTTTCATACAACTTTATTGAGTTTTGTGTAATCAAATACATACCATTTGTTAACTAAATGTATCAGAAATATTATAATCTAACTTAAATTATTAGCATTGGGATATTTGATGAAGGCATGAACTTTGAAATCTGGGCAGAAATCCTGGCTTTGGATCCTCTTATACCAGTGGTGTGGCTTTGGGTAAGCTGTCTTTCTGAGCCTGGCTTATTCCAATTAACATGATATTCTCCAGTTTAATCCATTTTCCTTCTATAAATGAGAAAAACGGATTACTTTTTATAATATTATTATTTAATTATATCATTATCCCTTTTTGTACCTGACTCTGTAATACTAGTGTTTAAATCTGCTGTAGCAGCTTTTTTCATCAGTTTATCTATTTGTGAACCTGTAGTTCCATGTCATGTAACTGCAGCAACAGCAGACATTCAGGTACCTGTGGCTGTGTGTGCTGACTTAGATTTCTTCAGGTACCTGTTTAGGACTGGTGTAAACTCTCTCTGTCATGTAGAAGCCTTACTTACATATTTCTGAAAATTTGCTGTCTAATTTTCATGATGGTTTTATAAGCTTATATTATATTAGTATAATATTAACTATAGTTTTATCATGTAGAGCTTTCACTATTTTGACTTATATTCTTTTTTCTTTTTTATACTTTTATTTTTTATTTATTACAATTTATTCACTTTGTATTTCAGTTGGAGCCCCCTCCCTCATCCTGTCCCAATCCCACCCTCCCTCTTTTCTCCTCCCATTCCCCTCCCCCAACCCACTATAGGGGAGGTCCTCCTCCCCTTCCCTCTGACCCTAGCTTATCAGCTCTCATCAGGACTGTCTGCATTGTCTTCCTCTGTGGCCTGGTAGTGCTGTCCCCCCTCTCTCAGGGGGAGGTGATTAAAGAGCCAGCCACAGAGTTCATGTCAGAGACAGCCCCTGTTCCTCTTACCAGGGAATGCACATGGAGACTGAGCTGCCATGGGCTACATCTGTGCAAGGGTACTAGGTTATCAAGAAGCTAAGCAAGAAGAGAACCCTGGTAAGATGCACAATCCTCATTCAGAAAGGCAAATGGAATAGACATTGGAAGAAGGAGAAAACTGGGAACAGGACCACAGAGGGCCTCTGAAAGACTCTATCCAGCAGGTGTTAAAGCTGATGCTGAGACTCATAGCCAAACTTTGGGCAGAGTTCAGGGAATATTATGAAAGGAGGGGGAGATGAAAGACCTGGAGGGAACAGGAGCTCCACAAGGAGAGCAACAGAACCAAAATATCTGGGCCCAGGGGTCTTTTCCGAGACTGATACTCCAAACAAGGACCATGCATGGAGTTAACCTATATTCTTTATGTTCTTTGATTCTTCATAGCTTTTATTGTGAAGGGATTATGGACCTTGTCAAAGGCCTTCTATGCATCTATAGAATGGTCATGTGACTTCTGTCTTTTAGTCTGTTTATGTTCTGTATTAGATTTATTGACTTGCATATGTTGAGCCATTTTTTTTTTCATCTCTGGAATGAAATAACCCTGAGTACAGTGTATCTTTTTTAACGAGTTGTTGAATTTGATTAGAAATTATTTCATTGAGAAATTTTATAGCCGTGTTCATCATAGAAATTGATTTTACAGTTTTATTTATTAGTTTGGTTATTTATTTATTTATTTATTTCATATAGCTTCCTTACGTAGTTTGGCTGTTAGGAAAAAGGCATCACTGAATGAGTTAGAAAGCATTTCTTACCTTTGTATTTAATGACACATTTTAAAAAGCGTTGCTACTAATTTTTCTTTAAGGTTTTGGCAGATGTCAGTGTGTATCTAGTTTAGTCTTTGGCTTCTCTTTGTTGGTATATTCTTTATTATTCTTCAATTTTATTAATAATAACACATTGTATCTAGCACTTTCCATATCCTTTAATTCAATTTTGATGGACATATATTGATATATATATTGATTTATTTTATATCTCCCAACTTATAGTCATAAAATTTTTTTAAAATTTCTTTAATAATTTAATAGAATTGAATAGTGTCCTTCATAATATATTATTTTTTTCTCCTTCTGTTTTATTGATTTGTATATTATCTCATTTTAGTTATTTTGGCTAAGAACTTTTCGATTTAGTTTGTTTTTTCAGGAGTCAACTCTTTGTTTCAATTACTTTTTTATTATTCTTTTACTTTTCAGTTTATTAATTTCCTTTCTTTCCATCTACTAATTTTCTGTTTTGATAAGACCTGGAGGTTCATCATTTGATTTACTTGAGTATTCTCTGGTAAATTAA
This sequence comes from Psammomys obesus, assembly GCF_907164565.1. NCBI lineage: Eukaryota > Metazoa > Chordata > Mammalia > Rodentia > Muridae > Psammomys > Psammomys obesus. Next base: position 5,944,847 of record NW_026585987.1, read on the forward strand.
ATGCAAGTACTCATAGCCCTACCTTTCTTTCTTAAAATGTCTCTGCTATATCCAAACACTTCATACTTTATGTTGATATTGTAACTCATTACTAGATGTTTTTAGTTTTTCCCTTAATTTTTTTAAAAGACTCACTGTTAACTCAGTATTGTTTTGAACAATTTATGTGTTTATTTACTTTTATAATTTGTTATTGATTTATATAGCTTTATGATGCTTTGATAAGATAGAATGATAAGATAGAATGATTTTGTATTTGATCATTTGGTTGGACTTGTGCACTAAGACACACTCTGTCCTAAACACAGCTTTGTGGGGTTCTGAGAATGTGTATTTTGAATTTTTGGATTAAATGTTCTGTTAATATCTTTTCAGTCCATTTGATCTAGGGGCTATTTTAACTCTAAAATTCCTACTGTGGTTTTGGTCTGGATGATGTACCTATTGGTAAAAGTGAAGTATTAAATTCACACACACATGTTTCTGTGGGCACACATACAACCTCTTATGTCTAGTAGTGCTTAATACAAGTGGGCACACTAATTTTCGAAGCATATACATTCACAATAGTAACATTTTCTTGATGGATTGCTCTCTATATTAACATTTAGTACTATTTATTCTTCAGGGTTACTTTTTGAAAGCTTGCTCTGTGACATATAAACACTGATACTTTTCTTTGGTTTTGTTGTTCAGTTGGTTTGTATATTGAGTTCTATTCTTTTACTTTCAAGTTTTTTTTTTTAACTTTCTTTGCCAGTTTTGTTGTTGTTGTTGTTTGTTTGCTTGTTGTTTTTCAACAGTAGTTACTGGAATTTTTTTATTTGAGTACAGCCACCTAGTCTTTTAATTGGGCTGTTATAGATTGAATGTTAGATGTTCATATAGTTCAGCATTTGCTCACTAGCCACTGGCTCTATTTCAGAAGGTCATAGGATTTTTAAATTTTTATTTTATTATTATTGTTATTATTATTATTATTATTATTATTATTTTACAATTTATTCACTTTCCCTGTTGTATTCCCCTCCCTAATCTCCTCCTGGTCCCATCCTCTCTCCTTCTTTCTCCCCTCCCCCTCCCCAAGTCCACTAAAGGGGGAAGTCCTTCTCCTCTACTATCTGACCCTAGGCTATCAAGTTTCATCAGGACTGCCTGGATCCACTTCCACTGTAGCCTGGCAAGGCTAAACCACCAGGGGAAAGTAATCAAAGAGCAGACAAACCAGTTCATGTCAGAGACTTCCCCTGCTCTCATTACTAGGGAACCCATTTGGAGACTGAGCTGCACAGGCATTGGGTCATAGTAATGAGAAAAGTAACTAATAGAGAAAATTAGGAACAAAGATTTAAAATTCTAACTATGAAAAACTGGACTAAGTACCAGTCTCGAGAACTGATTTGTGAGATACATGTTGCGGACACAGGATGTTTGGCCTCATCTATTGGTGAATATCTGCAGTGTGTTTTTTGTCATATTCATCTTTTCACTGACAACATTTCTTTCTGTTTTGAAAATATTAGTTTTCTTGGTGAGTTTTCTCATCCCACTTTCCATTGTCAGCTTAGCCTGCTTTCTTTCTTTTTCTTTTTTTTTTAAATTCTTTATTAATTACATTTTATTCACTTTGTATCCCCTCTGTGGTTTCCTCCCTCCTCCCTTCCCAGTCCCTCCCTTCCTCCACCCTCTGCATGCATGCCCTTCCCCAAGTCCACTGATAGGGGAGGACTTCTTTTCCTTCCTTCTGATCCTAGTCAATTAGGTCTCATCAGGAGTGGCTGCATTGTCTTCTTCTGTGGCCTGGTAATGCTGCTTCCCCTTCAGGGGGAGGTAATTAAAGAGCAGTCAGCCTGCTTTCTTATACTGCCCAGTACAACCTGCCCAGAATTTGCACACCAAAGTAGGCTTTCCCAAATCAATGATTATTCAAAGCCCCATACATTGCTTGCACGTCCATACATTGCCTACATGTCCATGTTGATTTTCTCATATGTTTTTGCTGAATTTCTTATCGAGGTATTGGATTCATTTCTCTCCCCTCAGTCATCTAGCGGTTTTTATTCTGTTTGAAATTATCATGTGCTAACATGTAAGCATGCATGGTATGGATGTGTGGGGGAGGCATCAGAGGAAATACTCAAGTGTTGTTCCTCTGATGCTAGCTTCCTCTTCTCTGAGACAAGAAATATCATTGGCTTGGAAGTCACCTAGTGAGTTTGGGTGGCCCGCCAGAAACCCATGGATCTGGCTGTTTCTGGCTCCTTGATGTCATCACATCTGGGTTGTTTCGTTTCTTAACATCGATTCTGAGGACTGAATCCATGTTTTCCTGCTTTGCATTTTACTACTGAGCTGTCCCTAGCCCTGAAATCATTGATTATTTTCATAGGTACATGTTTGACTTCTTTGTCCAGCACTTCAAGCATTTCTATACATTTAGATTTACCAGTCGGATTGTTATGATGTTCTGGAGGCATTATATTGATTGTTTTCCCTGTTTCTCTTGTGTCTGTATTATTGTTTGCACATTTCTGACCATGAATGTCTTTTTCTGTACTGATTAGTTCATGTCAACTTGACACAAACTAGAGTCATCTGGAAGAAAGGACCTTCAATGAGGGATTGCCTCCTTGAGGTTGCCCTATACGCAAGTCTACATGGCATTTTTTGATTAATTATTGATGTGGGAGTGCCCAGCTCACTGTGGTCTGGGCTTCTGGGAAGGCGGTCCTGGGTTGTATAAGAAGATAAGCTGAGTTGACAATGGAGAATAAGCTGGTAAGCAACATTACTCTGTGGTCTTTGCTTCCTGATTCCTACCCCAGCTTCTTGATGGAGTGTAAGCTGTCAGATTAAATAAACCTTTTCCTCCCAGGTTGCCTTTGCCCACAATCTTTATCACAGCAATAGAAAGTAAACTAGTGTTCTTTTAATTTTACTTCGTTATCTTCTCAAACAGATACTTAAGGGCTAGGTGAAGGTTATCTTCCTATGATTTCTCCATACCCATAAAGGGAGGAAGCTGCTCTAGCAGCTGAAGGAAATGAGATATAGAGGCACTGTAAAAATTAATAAAGATAACTACTATATCACCAGTTACAGTAGAACAGAAAACAGAAATGTAATTATACGGAGAAACTGTGATATAAAAGTTATTTCAGGGAAAGGTAAAATATTAAACCAATAAAATAAAGGAACAGCGGAAAGAAAAAGAAAAGCAAGGTTTAATAAAAGCAAAAATAGAAAAATGGAGAACAATATTATAAAGACAAAGAGAACCAGGCAAGAGATTAAACTGATTGTATAATTAATAAAAACCATACACACACACACACACACACACACACACGAAGCCAACCCTTAACAATCAATGCTTTAACCATCTTTCTCCTTTTGATGACTTCCCACTGATAATAAAGGAATAAATATTAAAGAGAAATATTTTAAATTATTGTTTTGTGTGTATGGGTGTTCTGCATGCATGTATGTCTGTGTACCATGTGTGCTCTATACTCTCAGAAGAGTACAGAGTCTAAAGGAGGATGTCATACCTTGTCTAACTTGAGTTACAGACTGTTGTGAACCACCTTGTGGGTGCTAGGGAATGAACCTCAGTTCTCTGAAAAAAATAGACAGTACTGTTGACTGCTGAGCCATAGCTCAAATCCCATGGGGAAGTTTTTAAATTAAAAAAAAAAAAGAGTATTTTAAAATCAAGTTAAGTTCCTTTTTTAACCAAGTCCATATTTTAAACCTCATGCCAAAGTTTCCTTTTTATATGTGCACAGGAAACAGAGTCATGTAAGCTCCTTTTTGCATCTTCCAGGCTCATTGGAAAATGGTTATACCATTAGCTGATTTGTGATCACTGAAGAAAGTGGAAATAAATGATTGGTTAGTTTGTGAGGTTTTCTACCTAGTCAGAGCCTTTCATCATCTGTCTCAGACACCAAGTCCATCTAGTTTGTTCCTTTTCTGCCTTTGAAAATGGACAAAACACATTTTACGTACTCACATGACCCTATTCTTATCTCAGGGTTGTGCCATACATTACTGACCCAATGCCTCCCCCTTTTACTTATTTTCTTTTAGAGAAGAGTCATTTTCCCAATTACATGCATTTTTAAGTGCTAAGAACTAGATAGAAATACCAAATACAGAGCAACATGGGCTCTGTGGAACAGAGGGTAAAAAAGAATCACCAGAGAATTCAGAGGAAAAGCAAAGACAATACTACAAAAGTTCACAGACAAAGAATTTATTTAATTTAGCAGCAAAATCTACCTGCTATGGCTCACTTCATTAGTGAATGGAGAAAAGAAAGATTATAGAGCAAGCATATTATACCTCAATTTTGTTTTTCCTGTTCAAAGTACAGCTCAAGATGATAGTTATTTTAGGGCAGATAAAATCAAGGAGGAATAATGTGCTTGTTGTGTGTGTGAAATGAGCATTCTTTAAAATGTTTTCATTAAATCTATGATACTTTATATTAAATAAAAATCCACAGAGCCTCCTTCTTGGTAAGATGTAATAGGTCATAGCATATCAATATTCTCATTAATATCAAGTAGAAAATCAGTTAAACTAAAAGAGTAATATCACTTTTAAACTAGTCAGTGAGCTACAAAAAAAAAATGAGAGCAAAAAGAACCACAATGGGACATTTTAATTTATATCATGCTGAGACTCAGAGAACATCACAGAAGAGGGAACAAAAAGAATGTAAGGACTGAAAAACAGGGGAAAAGGCTTTGAAGTATAATACAGCAATTGGGATGACAACCAATAAAGATATGATCTTACAACAGCTTTTTCCTTATATTTATTTATTTATAAATTAATTATTATTTATTCACTTTGTATCCCAGCTGTAGCCCTCTCCCTCATCCTCTCCTAATCCCACCCTTCCTCCCTCTTTTTCTCTCATGTCCCTACTCCAGTCCACTGATAGGGGAGGTCCTCCTCTTCCATCTGACCCTACCTATCAAGTCTCATCAGGACTGGCTTCATTGTCCTCCTCTGTGGCCTGGTAAGGCTGCTCCCTACTCAGGGGGAGGTGATCAAAGAGCCAGACACTGAGTTCATGTCAGAGACAGTCCCTCTTCCCCTCACTGGGGTACCCACTTGGATACTGAGCTACCATGGACTACATCTATTCAGGGGTTCTAGGTTATCTCTGTGCATGGTTCTTGGTTGGACTATCAGTCTCAGAAAGGACCCCTGTGCCCAGATTTTTTGGTTCTGTTGCTCGCCTTGTAGAGCTTCTGTCCTGTTCCCAGTTCTCTCCTTCTCCCGATGTCCATACAGTTTGTTTTTCTGAATGATGACTAATTATCTTACCCACTGTCCTCCTTCTTGCTTAGCTTCTTTAAGTATTCAGTTTTTAGTATGTTTATCCTATATTATATGTTTAATATCCACTTATAAGTGATTATATACCATGTGTGTTTTTCTACTTCTGGGATACCTCACTCAGGATGATCTTTTCTAGTTCCTACCATTTGCCTGCAAATTTGCTGACGTCCTTATTTTTAATTGCTGAGTAGTATTCCATTGTGTAAATGTACCATAATTTCTGCATCCATTCCTCCATTGAGAGGCATCAGGGTTGTTTCCAGATTCTGGCTAATAAAAAAAAAAAGCTGCTACAAACATGGTTGAGCAAATGTCCTTGTTTTGTACTTGAGCATATTTTGGATATATGTCTAGGAGTGGTATAGCTGGATCTTGAGGAAGCACTATTCCTAATTTTCTCAGAAAGCACCAGATTGACTTCCAAAGTGGCTGTACAACTTTACATTCCCACCAGCAAGGGAGGAGGGTTCCCCTTTCTTCATAGCCTCTCTTGCATGTATTTACAACATTTTTTTACTCTTTTCCTTTGTATTTTATTATACTTTATTTACTTTGTATCCCCCTGAAGTTCCCTCCCTCCTCCCTTCCAAACCCCTCTCTCTCTACCCCTTCTCCACACATACCCCTCCCCAAGTCCACTGATAGAGGAGCTCTTCCTTTCCTTCCTTCTGATCCTAGTCTATTAGGTCTCATCAGGAATGGCTGCATTGCCTTCCTCTGTGGCCTGGTAAGGCTGCTCCTCACTCAGGGGGAGGTGATCAAAGAGCAAGCCAAACAGTTCATGTCAGAGACAGTCCCTGTTGCCATTAATATGGAACCTACTTAGACAGTGAGGTGCCGTGGGCTACATCTGTGCAGGGGTTCTAGGTTATCTCCATGCTTGGTCCTTGACTGGAGTATGAGTCTCAGAGAAGACTCCTGTGCCCAGATTTTTTGTTTTGTTTCTCTCCTTGTGGAGCTCCTGTTCCCTCCAAATATTTCTATCTCCCACTTCTTTCATAAGATTCCCTGCACTCTGCCCAAAGCTGGCTATGAGTCTCAGCATCTGTTTTGATAACCTGCTGTGTAGAGTCTTTTAGAGGCCTTCTGTGGCAAGCTCCTGACTTGTTTCCTCCTTTCTCCTTCTGATGTTCATCCTCTTCCCCTTTCTGAATGGGGATTGAGCATTTTAGTCAGAGTCCTCCTTCTTGATTAGTTTCTTTAGGTGTACAGATTTTAGTAGGTTTATCCTATATTATATGTCTAATATCCACTTATGAGTGAGTATATACTCTTTGTGCCTTTCTGCTTCTGGGACACCTCAATCAGGATGATCTTTCCCAGTTCCCACCATTTACCTGCAAATTTCACGATTTCCTTGTTTTTAATTGCTGAGTAATATTTCATTGTGTAGATGTACCACAATTTCTGTATCCTCAACTCAGGGGCATCTGGGTTGTTTCCAGCTTCTGGCTATTACAAAATAAAGCTGCCTCAAACATGGTTGAGCAAATGTCTTTATTGTGTACTTGAGCATCTTTTGGCTATAAGCCTATGAGTGGTATAGCTGGATCTTGAAGAAGCACTATTCCTTTTTTTTTTTTTAAGAAATATTTAGTTTTATTTATTTATTTATTTATTTATTTATTTATTTATTTATTTATTTTGTATTTTATTTTTTTCTTATCAGTTACATTTTATTAACTCTGTACCCCAGCCGTGTCCCGATCCCTCATTCCCTCCCAGTCCCTCCCTCCCTCCCTCCTCTCCACCATGCCCCTTGCCAAGTCCACTGATAGGGGGGACCTCCTCCCCATTCATCTGATCCTGTTTTATCAGGTATCTTCAGGACTGGCTGCAAAGCTCTCCTCTGTGGCCTAACAGGACTGCTCCTCCCTTGGGGAGTGGGGAGGACAAAGAGCCAGTCATTGAGTTCCTGTTAGAAATAGTCCTTGTTCCCCTCACTATGGGAAACCAATTGGTTACTGAGCTACATCTGAGGAGAGGTTCTAGGTTACATTCATACATGGTCCTTGGTTGCATGTCAGTCTCAGAAAAGACCCTGTGCCCAGATATCTTTGGTCCTTGTGGAGCTCCTATCCTTTCCTCATCAGACTAACTCCCCTTCTTTCTTATGATTCCCTGTACTCTGCCAAAGATGGCTCAGCCGTTAAAGGCTAGGCTCACAACCAAAAATATAAGAAGCACTATTCCTAATTGTCTGAGAAAGTGCCAGATAGATTTCCAGAGTGGTTGTACAAGTTTACATTCCCACCAGCAGTAGAGGACGGTTCCCCTTTCTCCACACCCTCTCCAGCATGTGTTGTCACTTGAGTTTTTGATCTTGGCCATTCTGATGTGTATAAGGTGAAATCTCAGGGTTGTTTTGATTTGTATTTCCTTGATGACTAACGACGTTGAGCATTTCTTTAAGTGTTTCTCTGCCAGTTGACATTCTTCTATCAAGAATTCTCTGTTTAGCTCTGTACTCCATTTTTTAATTGGATTATTTGATTTGTTGCTGTTTATCTTCTTGAGTTCTTTATATGTACTGGATATTAGCCCTCTGTCAGATATATGGTTGGTGAAGATCTTTTCCCAATCTGTGGGCAGTTGTTTTGTTCTGAGGACAGTGTCCTTTGCTTTACAGAAGCTTTTCAGTTTCATGAGATCCAGTTTATTGATTGTTGCTCTTAGAGCCTGTGCTGTTGGTGTTCTGTTCAGGAAGTTGTCTTCTGTGCCAATGAGTCCAAAGCTCTTGCCGACTTTGTCTTCTAACAGGTTTAGTGTGTCTGGTTATACAACGGCTTTTAATACCTGCGTAGGACAGGGCTTGTCAATAGCAAATCATAGATCATGGGGGTGGAGGTTGGGTCATAGATCCTCTCTTACCTTCTCTGTTGATCTATTGGTTACTAATGGACTCTTTGGGCAGTGTGGCCATTGTTTTCAATTGTATTCCCAACAAAGAGTCTAGCAAACTCCAAAGCAGAGTGACAAACCTGCAGTTCTGGTTAAAACTAGTGTGTCAGAAAACAAAATAAAAAGACATGGATATAGGAAGGTACCACCAGGGAGGAAGGGTTGACAGACATGAGAGGAAAATAACAGTAGGAGGTGGGAGTAAACAGAATGCACTACTTGCATGTGTGAAACTGTAAAAAAAAAAATCACATTATACATAAAGATAAGTAAAAAAATTCTTGTGATCTTGGCATAAATGCATATAACATATACAAATGCTAAATTTCCCATAATATTTTTTCATATATATCCTCACTCTCTTAGCTGTGGACTTAACATTTGCCATACCTTTATTGAGTGAAAAACCTAGTGTTTTATAAAATGGTGAAAAAATTAAATTAATTAAATTTTAAAAATTGTATAACAGATTGACCGAGAATAAGCAATGGAGTGCACAGAGGTAAAAATATATAGAGGACACAGAGATACAAAATGAGTTGTGAGCCATGCCATCTTCAAAATTCTGATGCATGCACAACTGTATTCCTCGAAAGAAAAATAAGATGCAGATGGAGGCAGAAGCAATTTCAGAATCAATAGCGGTATGAAAGTTTGCAGTGCTGATGAAAGATCTTAGGCCATACTCACAGAACTTTGAGTACCACAAGTGCCAACAGAAGGACCTTCAGACAGAACTACTTAAACTGGCTAGAATACGGATTATAGAAATCTTAACAGTGATAGGGAAAGAAGACAATCATTCAGAAGAGAAAAGGTATTTTCATTTCAGAAAAATAATACTGACAGTTGGCTTCCTACTAAAAGCGCTGATGAGGCACACATATGTACAACTCTTAATATATTCTGAAGTTTGATACCAAGGTTTGCGATGTTCAGGTCCCCTCTCTAAAATAGTTTAGTAGTTACACACAATCTACGCACATTTTCTCACTCAATTTAAATCTTCTCTATAGTACTTATAATGCCGAACACAAGGTATGTTGGGTAAGCTGTTGGATTGCTTAGAAAATAACGACAAAGAAAAGTATGCATGTGTCAAGCACAGATGCAGTTTTTGAGCATTTTCTATTTGTGGGTGTTTATATCTTCAAATGCACAGACCCAATCACAATTAAAATGAGGATGGCTGGGAAGGTCGTGACTATGATCACATTACATTGTGTGAAATTCTTAAAGAACTAATAGGAAATTTAAAAGATGCATATCGCTTATTTGCCTGATATAGTGACTGAAATATGTGATGTGATGAAAGTAACTACCAACATCTATCTTTTTATTGAGCATAAGTATCCTTATAGTAATGTCTCTGGTCATCAATAGACAACTGAACTAAAATAATAAAAAGAGCCATTAACATCAGGAGAAAACGTGATTTGATGAGAAAGGTATCAATGGGAAGGAAGAACCTAGAAAATAATTAATGTATAGGTAAATATTGTTGACATTGACTATATCTATTGTATTAAAATATTTTTTTGAAATAAAGTCTTGGTATGCAGCCCAGGATGGCCTTAGCTTGGAGTAATACTGCCTGTCGACAAGCACAGCAGAGTAACATTGATAGCGTCAGGGACTGGTCCTCTCTCATGGGAGAGCTCTCAAGTTGGTCCAGTCATTGGTTGGCCATTCCATCAACCTTTGCTCCATTTTTGTCCCTGTGCATCTGTAGGCAGGGCAAATTTCGGGTAGAAGCTTTTGTGGGTGGGTTGGTGTCCTTATCCCTCCACTGGACATCCTACCTGGCTACAGGAGTTGACCACTTCAGGCTCCCTAACCCCTGCTGCTAGGAGTCTCAGCTAGGATGATCCTTATAGACTTCCTGGGTCCTCTACTATGCAAGATTATGGCAAATCCCAGAGATGACCCTATCTCTGATTTCTGTTCTCTCACCAGGCCCTTCCTCTTCCACTCTCCCTACTCCTAATCTCCACCCCTGCTCTTTTCTCCATCCCCTCTCCTGCCCTGTTTCCTCCCTCCAATGCCTATTTTATTTCCCCTTCTGAGTGAGATTCAAGCATTCCTCCTTGGGCCCTTTTTGTAACTTGGCTTTTTTGTGTCTGTTAGCAAGATTATCTTGTTCTTTATGGCTAATATATAAATGATTTCATACCATTCATGTCTTTTTGAATTTGGGTTGCCTTACTCAAAGTATTTTCTGGGTCCATCATTTTTTTTTTTCAAATTTCAGTATGTACTTGTGTTTACTAGCTGAGTAGTATTCTATTGTGTAAATGTACCACATTTCTTGTATCCTTTTTTTTTTTTGGTTGAAGAACATCTAAAGAACATCTAGGTTGTTTCTAGTTTCTGGCTATTACCAATAAAGGTGCAATGAACATAGATGAGCAAGTGTCGTTGTGGTATGATAGAGCATTTTGTGGAATATACCCATCTGGGTCTTGAGGAAGAACTAGTCCCAATTTTCTGAGAAACTGCCCGATTGGTTTCCAAAGTGGTTGGTTGTACAAGTTTGCACTCCCTCCAATAATGGAGGAGTGTTTCCCTTGCTACATGACCTTGCCAAAATGTGCTGTTGCTTGGGTCTTTATCATAGACATTCTGACAGAAATAAGATGGAATCTCAGGGTTCTTTTGTTTCGCATTTCCCTGATGACTAAGGATATTATTTCTTTAAGTGTTTCTCAGTCATTAGAGATTTCTCTGTTAAGAATTCCCTGTTTAGCTCTGTACCACATTTTAATTGGTTTGTTTGGTTTGTTGTAGTATAATTTCTTAAAGTTCTTTTTATAATTTGGATATTGGCTCTCTGTTGAATGTAGGGTTGGGGAAGATAATTTCCTATTCTGTTGACTGCTGTTTTGTTCTATTGACAGTTTTCTTTGCCTTCCAACAGATTTTCAGTTTCATGAGGTCCATTTATTAATTGTTGATCTTAGAACTTGAGCTGTTAGTGTTCTGTTCAGGAAGTTGTCTCCTGTGCCAATGAGTTCAAGGGTATTTCCCACTCTCTCTGCCAATAGATTTAGTCTAACTGTTTTTAGGTTGAGGTGTTTGATCTACTAGGATTTGAAATTTTTGTCAGGTGATAAATATAAATCTATTTGCATTCTTTTATGTGCAGACATCTAGTTATATCAGCACCATAAACTGAAGATGCAATCTTTTGTCCATTGTATGGTTTTGATTTCTTAGTCAACAATCAAGCGTCCATAGGTGTGTGGGTTTATTTCTGGGTCTTCAATTTGATTACCTTAATTAACTTGTCTGTTTCTATGCCAAAACTAGGCAGATGATAGACAGAAATAGGATGAATCTGGATGGGAAGGGAAATGGGAAGGAGCTGGGAGGAGTAGAAAGAGGGGAAAGTATAATCAGGATATATTTAATATGAAAATTCTTTTTAATTTTTATTGTTTATTATTATTAATTTTTAGTTTTTGGAGACAGAGTTTCTGTGAAACAGCCCTGGTAGTCCTAGAACTCACTCTGTAGACAAGGCTGACATCAAACTTCCAGAGACCCACCTGCCTCTCTCTCCCAAGTGCTGGGATTAAAGGCATGTTCCTGAGCTGCCATGGGCTACATCTGTTTGGGGGTTCTAGGTTATCTCCATGCATGGTCCTTGGTTGGAGTATTAGTCTCAGAAAAGATCCCTGGGCCCAGAATTTTTGGTTCTGTTGCTCTTCTTGTGGAGCTCTTGTCCTCTCCAGGTCTTTCATCTCCCCCTTCTTTCATAAGATTCCCTGCACTCTACCCAAAGTTTGGCTATGAGTCTCAGCATCTGCTTTGATACCCTGCTGGGTAGAGTCTTTCAGAGGCCCTCGGTGGTAAGCTCCTGTCCTGTTCCCATTTTCTTCCTCTTCCGATATCCATCTCATTTGCCTTTCTGAATGAAGACTGATCATCTTACCCAGGGTCCTCCTTCTTGCTTAGCTTCTTTAGATGTACAGATTTTAGTGTGTTTATTCTATATTATCTGTGGTCTTTCTCTGATGTGAACTCAGTGGCTAGCTCTTTGATCACCTCACCTTTAGGGAGGAGCAGCCTTACCAGGCCACAAAGGAAGATAATGCAGCCAGTCTTGATAAGACCCTGATAGGCTAGGATCAGATGGAAGGGGAGGAGGTACTCCTCTATCAGTGGACTGAGGGAATGGTATGAGAGGAGAAGAGGGAGGAAAGGTGGGTTTGGGAGGGGATGAGGGAAGAGGCTACAGCTGGGATACAAAGTGAATAAATTGTAATTAATAAAAAAAATACCACAGAAGGCCTCTGAAAGACTTTACCCAGCAGGGTATCAAAGCAGATCTGAGACTCATAACCAAATTTGGGCAGAGTGCAGGGAATCTTATGAAAGAAGGCAGAGAATTAAAGACCTGGGGAGACATGAGCTCCATAAAGAGAGCAAATAACCAAAAATTATGGGCACAGTGGTCTTTTTTGAGACTGATACTCCAACCAGTAACCATGCATGGAGATAAACTACATCCTGCACAGATGTAGTTCATGGCAGCTCAGTGTCCAAGTGGGTTCCCTAGTAATGGGAACAGGGACTGCCTCTGACATGAACTCAGAGGCTGGCTCTTTGATCATCTCCCCCTGAGTGGGGAGCATCCTTACCAGGCCACAGAGAAGGACAATGAAGCCAGTCCTGAAGAGACCTGATAGACTAGGTTCAGAGGGAAGGGAAGGAGGACCTCCCCTATCAGTGACTTGGGGAGGGAAATGGGAGGAGATAGGGAGGGAGGGTAGGCTTGGGAGGAGACAATGGAGAAGGCTACAACTGGAATAAAAAGTGAATAAACTGTAATTATTAATAAAAAGTGGGACCTTATGAAACTGAAAAAAAATAGATATATTTTTAAAATAAAGGCATTCGTCACTATGCTGGGATAAATCAATTTTCAATGAAAAGGTAAATAAATTAAAACTTAACAGAAACAGTGCCACCAACTGGGGACTAAGTATTCAAATGCCTGAGGCTGTGAGGGGCATTGACCTTTGAAACCAAATTCCTCGGTTCAATATCTGAGTGGAAGATTATTAGGTAGCAAGGAGTTCTGCCTTGCCCTCTTCACCATAGGTGAGCCTGCATCTCCTCAGGAGCTAATGTCAACAAGCTAGAGCCCTGCAGGCTGGTCAGAACAGTCATGGCTGCCAGGCTGGAGAGGACATCAGAGTGCAGGTCAAAACAGGGACATATGTAACTCCGGGTTGGGAAGACAGATGTTATATTCCCACGTTAGCTTGGAGTTCATCGTAGCAAACTACACCATGAAGAAATGTAATTGATTTCTTTAGTGAACACTAAAAAAGCATGAGATAAAGATTTGAGACTTAGTTGGCAAATTGAAAACACTTATGGAAAACATTTTTTTTTCTCCCTCGATGTTTAATTCGCCTGAAGGAGCCTGCTAGTTTTCAATTTCTTTACCAAGAGTTTCTGAGAAGAGCCTTTTGATGTCAAGGAGGTATTTCTGTGGGACTCTTAAGAGAAGTTGTTTTTTCCTTCGGAGAAGGACAAAGTCACTTTCTTTGAGGAAGCTGAAAGATTCTTGTGTTCAGTTGACAATTTCAACCCCCAGGTAGAGCAGGTGATGTCGCTTTCTTCTCTAGGAAGCTAGCCCACTCAGTATGTGCCCAGCTATGTCGGCCTGGCCTTCAGGCAGTGAGGCAAGTTCTAATCAAAGCAGGTGTACTGTGAGGCCACAGGAATCTCATGCAATTTCAACACGCGTTCATGTATCCACTAACTTTTATTTCCGAAGTTATTTAGTAATGAACAACATAAGCAATATTCTATACATGAGCACATAATTATTTTGTATGAGTGAGATAATTATTCTTTAATATCTGAAGAGGAAACACTTGGAGAGGCCTGCTCATATATATGTTTCGTTTTATTTGAGTCAGTTTTCTCTTATCTAAATAATAGGCTGGGCTGTAACTTGCCATTGTCACTCTTCAGCCTGTTGAGTGTATGGATTGCTGCCATATACTACTGTCACTGATTATCTACACTTCCCATATAAATTGTCTGACCATGCAACTAGCTGTAAAGGGACTAGAGAACAGTCATGTTTTCAGAGACTTCTCCAAAACATGATAACACAGAGTAGGCAAGGGACGGTGCAATCAACAAATAGAATCTGGGATATTGATAACTGCATGGCAAGGCTCTATTTTCTACTTATGAGCTCCTATGCAGTGAAGTTTGGGGCAGAAGCAGAAAGAAAACCTCCATTTTTTACATAGTTCCTTAGGTAGCTGTTAATAGAAGACTCATGATTTCCCAATGTACTCTCTGCACCATGCTGGAGGGGGGATGACAGCTTGATGACCTCACAGAGGGACGAGTGTCTCTTCCACTTACTCTAGGGCGGGCCTAGTCTGTTAACAATACCACCAACACACAGCCTTACCAAAGAGGACTGGGAAGTGTAACTTTCTGTGCATCTTGAAAGAGGAAAATCACAATTTTAAAATTTATTTTTTAGATTACAATATAGTTACGCCATTTCCCCCTTCCCTTCCTTGCATCCAGACTCTCCCATATACCATTCCTTGCTTTCCTTCAAACTCATGGCCTGAGTTTTTCATTGTTTGGTTGAAACGTAGACATGCATATCCCTAAATAGAAAAATATAACCTGCTCAGTCTGTATCATCTTACATATATGTGTGTGTGTGTGTGTGTGTGTGTGTGTGTGTGTGTGTGTGTGTGTTTAGGGCTAATTATTTGGTATGGGATAACCAGTTGGTGTGCTCCTCTCTGGGGAAGACTTTCTCCTGCTCTGAGTCTGACGTTTATCGTTCTTTAAATTGAGAACTTCATAGATACAGATAATGTGTTTGATCAAATTCAATCCCCTTCCTCCCTTCCAATTGACCCATTACTCCCTCCTCCAACTTCGTGTTCTCTCTCTTTCTCTGCTTCGTTGTTTCTCTCCACACTGGTTCCACTTTGCTGCTTGTGTGTACCTGGGTGTTGGGCTCTCTATTGGAGCAGAATAATCCTTTCAGGGGCCCCATCTCTGAAGATATGGCCCCCCCATCAGTTGTCATGTAACTTAAATAGCTTCTTAGCTAAAGCTATGACTTGAGGAAGCTTTCCTGGTACATGCTGGGATTGTGACTGGCTTGCACCAGTATACACATTCTGTATACAGTCCCAACTTTTGTGACAGCCTTGGCTTGTCCAGACAATGCTGTTTGGCTGTAGGTGTCCAGTACCTCTCGGTCTTGCAAGCTTTCTGACACTCTCCTGGGGCGATTGCCAAGCCTTGGGTTAAGAGTGTGTGATGTAGATATACCACAATTTGTGCATATTACTCAGCAATAAAAAACAAGGATATCATGAAATTTGCAGGTAAATGGTGGGACCTGGAAAATATCATCCTGAGTGAGCTATCCCAGAAGCAGAAAGATGTACATGGTATATACTCACTCCTATAGACATAGAATATAGGATAAACCTACTAAAATCTGTACACCTAAAGAAACTAATAAAGAGGGAGGACCCCTGCTAAGATGCTCAATTCCTATTCAGAAAGGCAAAGAGGATGGACATCAGAAGAAGGAGAAAAGAGGGAACAAGTCAGGAGCCTGACACAGAGGACTTCTGAAACGCTCTGTCCTGCAGACTATCAATGTAGATGCTGAAACTTATGGGCAACCTTTGGGCAGAGTGCAGAGAATCTTATGAAAGAACTGAGAAACAGTAGGATCTGGAGAGGACTGGAACTCCACAAGGAGAGCAACAGAACCAAAAAATTTGAGCAAAGGGGTCTTTCCTGAGACTGATACTCCAACCAAGAACTATGCATAGAGATGACCTAAGACCCCTGCACAGATGTAGCCCATGGCAGTTCAGTATCCAAGTTGGTTCCATTGTAATAGGAACAGGGACTGTCTCTGACATTAACTGATTGGCCTGCTCTTTAATTACCTCCCCCATGAGGGGGAAGCAGCATTACCAGGCCACAGAAGAAGACACTGCAGTTACTCCTGATGAGACCTAATTGACTAGGATCAGAAGGAAGAAAAAGAAGACCTCCCCTATCAGTGGACTTGGGGAGGGGCATGCATGCAAGAGGGTGGAAGAAGGAAGGTATTGGGATGGGAGGAGGGAGGAAACCACAGGGGGGGATACAAAGTGAATAAAGTGTAATTAATAAAGAATTAAAAAATAAATAAAAATTAAAATAAAAAAGAGTGTCCATCTAGAGCTGAGGACTCTGTCTCATGGAGGGTTAGTATATCTCTCTACCCTCAGCAGAGAGGCCTCATTTTAGAGCCACAAACTAGTCAACAGGCAGAAAATCAGAGACCATGTAGTGCTCAGCTATAAACTGGAGAAATAATGTTTCTTCAAGAGAAATTTATGTCCTAGATCCAAAAATTATGGGTTACACTGTGCATTTATTAAATTGACTAGTAAAATAGTAATGCCTCCATTTGGCAGCCAAGACACTGAAGGGCAGAGGATGCATTACTTGTAATATAGATTAGACTGATAAATAAGTAGGTAGAGAACCTGGAATTTAGTTATAGGAATTTAGTTTCCTAATGTTCTTATAAATTGAAAAAAGAGAGACTAGAATACAGAGAAGTTGGACAAGAAGCACCAACAGTTATGCCTTTGATCACATAATTCCATTTAGGAAGATACAAATGCTTTCAGCAATTTATACCAATTTAATATCAAAACATCTTTTTATATTAAAGCAGAAAATAATTTGAGTCATAGCAGTAATAACTGTTGACACATGGAAGTGTTTCAGATTTTTACTTACCTCAATTTTGGAACTAAATGACAGTTGAGTGCACCAGGATTCATTTTCAGGTCCAGTCAACAGGGAACTGGATTTTGTTTTGTCCAGGGTAGTTCTCCACACAGGCACAGAGCTTTCTGTCTCACCATGACCCCTCTACTACTCAAACCTCTCAGCAGCCCATTAAGTTCAGAATGAAGTGCAGACTCCCTGGCTGCACTACAGAGCCCTTCCTAGGTCACCGCACCCTTGCCTACTCACATTTAAAACTCTGCCATGACCTCTGTTTTATGGCAATCTTTTGGAATCACACACTCCACACAGCTGTGCTCATTTGGAATTAAATGTCTTATTTGAAACAACAACAACAAAAAATAGCTAAACAGATCATTCTACTTGTAATCCTGCTGTCAAGGTGAACATTTGGTTAATGGCAGTGTGTTTCTTTATTTAAAGTGAAAACAGAGAAAGAAATGTGTTTGAACTTGCACTTGAATTTCATATTCTAGTTTCAATGTCAAAATGAGAGATTTATTGATACAAAAATTGATTATTTGCATTTTTTATTAGATTGATTTCAAGTGCAAATGTTATATGTGCTAATAACAATTTAAACCTAAGTATTTTAGCAATGGCATAGCAGGATTGTGTAATATATATATTACATATATATGTAATATTGTACCAATAGGATTATTAGTGTTACTTGAATACCCCCCTTTTGACCCGTTCTAAATCAGAGATTATTCCATTCAATAGTTTAACTTTTGCCTATGGCAAAAGTTCATCATTTAAAATTTTACTAACTGAAATTGAGAAGTTTTAGTTTTTGTTTACCTTTCTGTGAAAATTTCATTATTTAATTCAGACAGAACTCAAACTTAATATTCTCATGCCTGCCTTAAGCTTTCATGTGCTAAGATAATGTAGGTGTACACACTACACTCAGAACCTCCTATTTCTGCTTTTACATCCAGAAAGTTTATTCTTGTTAACGTCATTGTACTAATATTTCATATATTGTCATCTTTACCAAGCATTTATATTTGCTAAAAGTATCCCCTTTCAAAGGGTTCTGTAAATTCATATTCATATATTTCAGAGTGCTTGTATTTATACAAATGAATGAGGACCAGCTTAGTTTAACTTTGATGTGAAAATGTCATTTCATTGTTTTTCAATTTTCTTTTCAACAGTGAGGTTGTTTACTCTTCCAAATATATATTCAAACAGATTGATTCTTATGAGTGTATGTGTGTGTGTATGTGTGTAAAATCAACTTGAAAACCCTCTTTATTGCAAGGGAGTTATCAGTCTCAGTGGTTATAAGCATCTTACATATTTTTATATAGTACTTTGTGTCCCTGAGGAAAAATTAAATTCTACATTGTTAAACATTGATTTTCACCGTGTTTCATGTGGATTCTGTTTTGCTAAATAAAATCATTGTACTATAAGGTTAGACAAGTCTTACTTCCCGCTTTAATCTGATAACTACTAATTTTTTAATTTAGCACTAAAACATGATGAAGAAACATCTGTTTTATTAGTTGGATAAAGCAGATTTCCTAGAGATATTTATTTAAATGATTCTCTTATCTTTCCATTAATGCCTCCCCCAATTATTCTTTTCTTGTCTCTTGATCTTCATGGTTTCACTCTAACTCACACACAGAAATCTAAAACTTTAAAATTAAACCCAAAATTCCTATGTGTAGCACATATGACATTTATCTTTCTGGGCGTCAGTTACCTCACTCAGTATCATATTTTATATTGCCATCCATCTTCCTAAAAAACATCGTGATTTTATGTACTTCTGACTGATTAACATTGCATTGTGCACATGCACCCCATTTTCCTTCTTTATTCATCAGCTGATGAGAATGCAGTTTGATTCCATGTACTATCGATTGTGACTAGAGCAACAGTGAACATGGAGGAGCAGGTGTCTCTCTAGTTGAATGTAGAATCCTTTGGGTATATGACCAGAAATGACATAGGTAGGACATATACAAATTATACTTTTAGGTTTCTGAGGTATCTCCATCCTGATTTCCATAGTGGCTGCAACAGTTTGCACTTCCTCTAACTGTGAGTAAAGATGTTCGTGCCACAATTGTTTTGATTTGATTTTTTCATTTTTTTATTTTTATTAATTAGTTTATTAACTTTGTATCCTAGCTGTAGCCCCTTCCCCTATCCCCTCCCAATCCCACCCTCACTTCCTCTTTTTCTCCCATGTCCTGCCCCCAGTCCACTGATAGGGGAGGTCCTCCTCCCTTTCCATCTGACCCAAGTCTATCAGGTCTCATCAGGACTGGCTTCATTCTGTAGCCTGGTAAGGCTGCTCACTCCTCAGGTGGAGGTGATCAAAGAGCCAGCCACTGAGTTCATGTCAGAGACAGTCCCTGTTCCTATTATTGGGGAATCCTCTTTGACACTGAGCTGCCATGGGCTACATCTGTGCAGGGGTTCTAGGTTATCTCCATGCATGGTACTTGGTTGGAGTATCAGTCTCAGAAAAGACCCCTGGGCCCAGATTTTTTGGTTCTGTTGCTCTATTTGTGGAACTCCTGTCCCCTGGAGGTTTTTCTATCTCCCCTTCTTTCCTAAGATTCCCTGCACTCTGCCCAAAGTTTGGCTATGAGTCTCAGCATCTGCTTTGATACCCTGCTGGGTAGAGTCTTTAAGAGGTCCTCTGCGGTAGGCTCCTGTCCTGTTCCCTGTTTTCTCCCTCTTCCAATGTCTGTCCTGTTCAATCTTTCTGAATAAAGATTGAACATCTTACCCAGAGTCCTCCTTCTTGATACAATTTTTTAATGATAGATTTTATTTTGATAATAGTAGTTAAAATTTTCATTTCCCTGATGGAGAATGATTGATTTTATTAGAATTTTAAAGTGCTTATTTGCCACTGCTCTCTTTCTTTCTTTCTTTCTTTCTTTCTTTCTTTCTTTCTTTCTTTCTTTCTTTCTTTCTCTCTCTCTTCTTTTGATAACTCTTTTCTTAGTTCAATAGCCAGGTTTTTAATCACTTGTTTATTTTTTAAATGTTTGGACTTTTTCAGTATTTCCTATCTCTAGACATTAATCCTCTGTCAGCTGTATAGCTGTCAAATATTATTACATTTTTTAGATGGGATATAAAAGCAATGGGAGTATAGAACAGAAGGTATGAAAGATTTAAGTGAGGATAGGATGGGGGAAGTGAAAGGATGACTTGAGTAAGCTGAGACATCTACTGCTTGCTAAACTAATTGAAAATGTATTTTTTTTTCAGTAAGGAATTCTTATTTTTTTTATTAATTACACTTTTAATTTTTCTTTATTTTTTTTAATTTTATTTTTCTTATTAGTTACATTTTGTTAACTCTGTGTCCCAGCTGTATCCCACTCTCTCATTCCCTCCCCAACCCCACACTCCCTCTCTGGTCTCCTCCCTGCCCCTTTCCAAGTCCACTGATAGGGGAGGCTTGGAACAGAGGGATGGATTAGTGGATAATCCTGCTTCCAGAAGTCATGGGCTTTTAAGTGAAGATTCCAAGGTTGAGGACACCTCATTGTGAATTATTGTCCAAAGAGGTTGCAGAGGCTCCTAAATAATATAAGCTATTTCCATTGCTCTTTGTTGCACACTTAAATAATAGAATAAGTTCCTAATGATGAAAATATGACACTCTTTGGTTACAGGATACAAGCAAATCAATCTGGAACTGAGTTGGACATTTCATCCCAGATCACTAACATACATACTGTCTAGAGATTCTATGCTGGCTACTGAGAGAGAAAACTCATTAATGGTTTTAATCTGCTGTAGATCCTGTAGTTACAATACCAACCTGCCATACAAGAGTATGCTTTCAAATTGTACATGTGGCCTGCTCCACAGGGCAAAACACACACCCCATACTTAACCTGAACGGAAAGTCTTCGGTTAGGGTGATCATTGACCCTAGGAGTCCAGCCCATTACTGTTGTTTCAGTAATGGGCATGTTATCAATATGCCTGCCAAATGTTTTTATTTATACCCATAGGCCAGTGCTGCTTGCAGCCTCAGGCAGAGAACCTCCTTTAGCAGTGGACAACAGAACAAATTTTATACATTGTCAAAGTGCTAAGAAAACATAACTGCTAGGTGCTCTGCTGTAAGTGGATACAATACCACCACTTCCCCGGCCAAAAGAATATCACAGGAGAGGGCACAGAAAGAATTCAGAGCCAGAGGATGGAGAGGAGTGTGAGGAGCACTGTTATGTGAAGACGACATGACCATTGCAGCTGTGAGCACAGAACAGGCATGGAGAGGGAACAGAAGGAAGAGCACAGAACATCACAGGAGAGGGAACAGAAGGAATTCAGAGCCAGAAGGATGGCGAGAAGTGAGTGTGAGGAGCTCTGTTATGTGAAGAACACGGCCATTGCAGTTGTGAGCACAGAACAGGCATGGATCTCTGAACAAAGCCTGAATAAAATTGGGACCTTCAACATTCTGTCAGGGACATGTGTGTATACATGTGTTGTCATGAGGCTCCAACCTCTTCTTGAGGAGCTATTGGAAGTTAATGTATTATTGTTATCATCATCAACATCATCATTCTTATTTTGTGTGTGATCATTCTCCTCAGTGATATAGCTACTGGTAAGCTTCCCAAGCTCTAAAAGAACAGAACTTGTTACATATGTTCATATAAGAACCTTTAATTAAACTCAGCAAAAAGAAAGGACAAAAGAGAAAGAAAAAAAAAGATGAGAAGTGGGAAAATATAGGGTTCTGAGGGAAAGGGGGTATGGGAGTATTGTGCAGAGTGAATATAATCACAATAAAATATATGTGAGTAATTTAATAAAGGGTGGGATTGGGAGGGAATGAGAGAGGGGCTACAGCTGGGATACAAAGTAAATGAACTGTAATTAATATAAAAATTAAAATAAATAAGAAAAGAAAAGAGAAAAAATATCATGTTAAGTAATTTAGGATATCATTCATTGATAAATTAAACATCTGATGACACACATTCTCTACCCCACTGGTATTTAGATATTTAGATATTGTTTCCATCTATATATACTTAAATGGGATTCTGTAGTAGTTGTCTTTCTCCTTTTTCATAATGTTACACTGTCTTCAGTACACTTAATATCTGAAGAAAATTATGTCAATCGTGTACTAAATTTTTACATATGAAGTAGAAACCAATTTCTTATTAAACATCTCTGAAACACACACACATGCATGATCATGTACATATACAAAGGCATGCTCCTTCTCATGCACACATACCTGAGTCTCAGCTGATTCTTGTTGGTATATAACTGTATTGAGTTCCTCTTTTACTTGAATTTTCTTGGTGGCTGACTAATTAGGGTTGACAATGTTTTCATTAATATCAGAATTAATATTTTTATAATTTATTAAGATTTTTTTTTGCCAGGGGAACATTTGTGACAGGTTTTCTCTGAGTAGCCCTGGCTGTCTTAAAATTGCTTTGTAGGCCAGGCTGGCTTCAGTGTCAGAGATCCTCCTACCTCTGCCTCCTGAGTGCCAGAATTAAAGGCATGTGACACCAGCACCCAGATCTGGACTTTGTTTTTATATGCTTTGTTTTTGAGCTCAAGATGGCCTTAAGTATGTACTCTTCATGCCTCAACATCCCATGTGCTGAGTTACAGATGTGTGCCACTGATTCCCATTCCTAATCATTGCACTTTTCTTCTTGTTTTGAGTTGAAAAGAAAAAAAACATTTTCATATAATTTAGAATGCCATTAGTTGATAAATTAAACAGTGGGGTTCAGACCATATATCTACTATATACTTTATGGAACTGATTACTCATTTCTAGCTAGCACCAATTTGCTGATTCTTTTACTCAAGGTCTTTTCTTCATGGTTGACTCTCAAAAAGTATGTCTGTATATCTGTTAGTGTCTGCTTGCTATGCTGTGCTGACACGAATCACTAGTGTCCTTTTCCTATGTCTGGACTAAATGTTCTAAGTTACTGCATAGTTTCCCATCCTTTCTACTTCAGATGAGACATCTAATCCCAGACTGGCATGTCCCAATTGACTGTACCATTTCTCCTAGGCATCTTAACCTGCTGAGCCAAGTAAAGAACTCTCACAATAGTTCTTTTAGCATTTGCATGTTCATCATGAGTCCTTTTTTTAAAAAAAAATTAATACAATTTTTATTTATTACAATTTATTCAATTAGCATCCCCGCTGTAACCCCACCCTCATTCCCTCCCAATTCCACCCTCCCTCCTTCATCTCCTCCCATGCCCCTTCCCCAGTCCACTGATAGTGGAGGACCTCTTCCCCTTCCATCAGACCCTAGACTATCAGGTCTCATCAGGACTGGCTATAATGTCTTCCTCTGTGCCCTGGTCTCTCCCTCAGGGGGAGGTGATCAAAGAACCAGTCACTGAGTTCATGTCAGAGACAGCCCCTGCTCCCCTTATTAGGGAGCCCATTGGAGACTGAGCTGCCATGGCTACCTCTGTGCAGGGGGTCATCATCAGTTCTTAGAGGATGCTGTCTGTGACTTGTGGATTCTAGTACTTTCATTGGCTTACCTCATGACATGTACATTTTCTGACATCCCCTTTGATGGTTAACTTGGTATATCAACATTGTTATACCACGGAGGGCCTGGATATTTGGCTTACCACTATTTCTGGAAATTTCTGGCTGAGATTAGCATTTGTTTGGCTAGACTGAGTGAAGCCTGCAGTATTTTCCAAGCAGAACAAAGATCTCTGTGTATGTCTCTTTGTCTCTCTGTGTCTCAGTTTCTGTCTCTCTGTATCCCTCTGTCTCTCTCTGTCTTTCTATTTTTCTCTGTATCTGTATCTTTCTGTGTCTCTCTGTTTCTGTCTCTTTCTCTGTGTCTATCTCTGTCTCTGTCTGTCTGTCTCTCCTACCTGTCTTACTCCATTTCTCTGTCTCTGTGTCTCACTGTCTCTGTGTGTCTAAGTCCCTCTGTGTCAGTCTGTATGCCTGTCTCTGTTTCTGTCTCTCTGTGTCTGTCTTCCTCCATCTATCTGTCTGTCTGTTTGACTTTTTGAATTGAAATAGGTGCTGATGCTAATAACACTTCTGATTCTTGGGCCTGGAAGCTTAGACTGGGGATGTCTTTCTTGCCTTCTGCTTAAATTATAAGATTTTTATATCTATCTCTTAAAGCATAAGTAATTGGACAGGCTATGTATATTTCTTATAAAATATGTGTATACAGTATTATGTCTCTCTAAATATTTTTTTGTTGATTTTTTTCGGGAAAACTTTTGAATACTACTTCTCCTTTTAAATGTACTGACCACTTTTAAAAGTTTTATGAAATCAGTTGTGAATTGAAAGTAAAACCCACAGCAAGAACACATATACAATCACATACACTTTCATACCGATGTGTCCTTAGAATTAGTTGTATTAGTCAGGAGAGGTGGTACTCAGCTTCAATCCCAGCACTCAGGAAGTAGAGACAGGGAGATCTCTGAGTTCTAGGCCAGCCTGGTCTAGAGTGAATTCCAGGACAGCTTTGGTTACAAAAACAGAAAGCAAACAAACAAACAAAAAGAATTACTTGTGCTTCTACTGCTTATTTCTTTTTTAGCAAAGAATGGAAAGACAAAAATCTAGGTTTAAAATAAATAATTTTATATCTCTTAATGTTTTATAAAGTCTTACTGCAGCAGGAATAAATGATAAAAAGAAAATAATATCTGTAGTTCAGATTGCATGGAAAGGGTAGGGTGAGAAAAATGTGCACTACAGGCTGACTTGATTGAAGGGAAATATATTTCTTTGTATGTGGCACCTTTATTACCTGTGTGAAGACATTTGAAAACACAAGGCAGCTCACACTGTCCTTTATGACCAGGAATGTCTGTGTTTCTTTGTTCTGTCTATCTTTATGGCCAATATAATGTATGAAAAGAATATTAATGTATTATAAATCAAGCCATGTAATATCATCAAACGTGCTGAAAAGATTGACATTAATAAAATGACTGAAACAGCTAAAGAAGTGGAGCAGCAGTGTCACAGAGCTGACTGTTAGCCTACCCGTGCATTTCCCGCAGCAGGACCAAATCAGAGAGTAGAGAGCAAGGGGAACCCCTGTGCATTCCAACTGGTCCTGCAAGAGAGTGAGTGGGCCTTCTAGGGAGAGTTTGCCCCAGACCCAGGGCCTCTCCACAGAAGCAACCAGACGAGATCCCTGCCACCCACACCCCTAGTGTGGGCATCATAGGAATTCTTGGAATAGCGACCCCAACATTGAAGCCTCTTCCTTGTGGGTCCACCAGTGTAATCCAGGCAAACAATCCCTGGATCTCAGACGGAACTACATAATAGTGGCCTGCAGGCCACTGCAATAGTCAGAATCCGTGCATGCACACTGCCCCTGCTAAAAGCATATGTGAATAGCACCAGCATCACATTCTTTATTTAGGCAAAACTGAAACCACAACGCATACTCCCAAACCAGTGAACCTCTCTCATCTTCCTGAAAAAACAGTCCAGAAAACAGAAAGAGACAATCATAGCCCGAACTACAAACTCAAGGAGGGTTATAAATAACCAGATGTCTAGAGGCAGACATAAGAACACTCCCAACAACAATCAGGACATAATGACCTCACCAGCAACCCCACAAAACAATGGACACTTCAATTCACTAGATATACAAGAAAACGACCTCAAAACTAGGTTTCTCCAGCTATTAGAGGCCCATAAAGATGAAATGAACAAAGCCCTCAAAGAAATAGCCAAAGAAATCGAGACGAACCAAGAGGAAACAAATCAAGCTCTCAGAGAAATGACCACAAAAATTGAGGCAAACAAAGAAGAAATGCACAAAGCTCTCAAAGAAATGTCCACACAAATGAAGGCAAATAGAGAAGAAATAAACAAAGCTCTCATAGAAATACAGACAATTATAGCCAAAAAAGTAGAGGCACAATTAGTGATACATAGAGAGGAAACAGACAAAAAAATAGAAGCTATCATTGAAAAGCAGGAGTCCACATTCAAACAGATGAAGGAAATGGTGCAAGACATGAAAACAGAATTAGAATCAATGAAGAAAACACAAATAGAGAAAAACCAGGAGCTGGAGAACATAGAGAAAAGATCAGGCACCACAAAGGTAAGCATCACCAACAGAATACAAGAGATGGAAGAAAGAATCTCAGGAGCCGAAGATACACTTGCGGAAATTGACACGTCTCTCAAAGAAAAAATAAAATCAGAAAAGTTCCAAACACAAAACATCCAAGAAATCAAGGACACCATGAAAAGACAAAACCTAAGAATAATAGGAGTAGAAGAAAAAGAAGACATCAGGCTCCAAGGTCCGGAAAATATTTTCAAGAAAATTATAGAAGAAAACTTTCCCAACTTAAAGAAGGAGATGGCCATAAACATACAAGAGGCCTACAGAACACCAAGTAGACTAGACCAGAAAAGAAATTCTTCATGTCACATCATAGTCAAAACACTGAACCTACAAAACAAAGAAAAAATTCTAAAAGCAGCAAGGGAAAAAGGCCAAGTAACATATGAAGGTAGACCTATCAGAATCACACCAGATTTCTCAACAGAAACTATGAAAGCCAGAAGGGCCTGGACAGAAATCATACAGTCCTTAAGGGACCACAGATTCCAACCCAGACTACTATACCCAGCAAAACTTTCAATCAACATAGACAGAGAATTCAAGATATTCCAAGACAAAACCAAATTTAAACAATATCTACATAGTAACCCAGCTTTACAGAAGTTACTAGAAGGGAAACTCCAAACCAAAGAAAACAACTACATCTAAGAAGACAGAGGAAATAGAAAACTACACAACAAAAAAAATCAAAAGAAGACAAGCAATGAAACTCAGTGATACCACCAACCCCACATCAAAAGTAAGTAACAATTGTTGGTCACTAGTATCTATCAACATCAACGGACTCAGCTCCCCAATAGAAAGACACAGACTACCAGAATGGTTGCGGAAACAAGATCCAACATTCTGTTGCATCCAAGAAACACACTTATGCAACAAAGATAAACACTACCTCAGAGTAAAGGGCTGGAAAAATATTTTTCAAGCAAATGGTTCCAGAAAACAAGCTGGAGTAGCCATCCTAATGTCTAATAAAATAGACTTTCAACCCAAGTTAATCAAAAAAGATAAGGAGGGCCACAATATTCTCATCAAAGAAAACATCCACCAAGAGGACATCACAATTTTGAATATCTATGCCCCAAATACAAGAGCACCTACATTCGTAAATGAAACAATATTAAAGCTTAAATCACACATTGATCCTAATACCTTAATAGTGGGAGACTTCAACACTCCACTCTCACCAAGGGACAGATCAACTAGACAGAAAACAAATAGGGAAATAAAAACACTTACAGAATCCCTAAATCAAATGGACCTAATAGACGTCTACAGATCCAAATTCAAAAGAGTATACCTTCTTTTCAGCACTGCATGGAACCTTCTCCAAAATAGACTATATAGTTGGTCATAAAGCAAGCCTCAACAGATACAAAAAGATTGAAATAATCCCTTGTATTCTATCTGACCACCATGGACTTAAGCTGGACCTTAACAACAACAGAAATAACAAACAGCCTACACGCACATGGAAACTGAACAACCTGTTACTCAGTGACAGCTGGGTTAAGGAAGAAATAAAGAAAGAAATTAAAGACTTCCTAGAATTCAATGAAAATGAAGGCACAACATACCCAAATTTATGGGACACATTGAAAGCAGTGCTTAGAGGAAAATTTATAGCACTAAGTGCCTGCAAGAAGAAATTCATAACATCACATACAAACAACTTAATGGCCCAACTGAAAACCCTAGAAAAAAAAAGAAGCAGATACACCCAAGAGGAACAGATTGTTGGAAATAATCAAACTCAGGGCTGAAATCAATCAATTAGAAACAAATAAAACTATTCAAAGAATCAATGAAACAAAAAGCTGGTTCTTTGAGAAAATCAACAAGATAGACAAACCCTTAGCCAAACTAACTAAAAAGCAGAGAGAATCTATCCAAATCAACAAAATCAGAAATGAAAAGGGGGACATAAATATAGACACTGAGGAAATTCAAGCAATCATTAGGTCATACTACAAAAGCCTATATGCCACAAAATTTGAAAACCTAAATGAAATGGACAATTTTCTTGATAGATTCCATCTTCCAACATTAAGTCAAGATCAGGTAGAAAGACTGAACAGTCCTATATCCCCCAAGGAAATAGAAGCAGTCATTCACAGTCTTCCCTCCAAAAAAAGCCCTGGGCCAGATGGTTTCAGCGCGGAATTCTACCAGACCATCAAAGAAGTGCTAACACCAATTCTCCTCAAACTATTCCACAAAATAGAAACAGAAGGAACATTACAAAACTCATTCTATGAAGCGACAGTCACCCTGATACCTAAACCACACAAAGACCCAATAAAAAAAGAAAACTTCAGACCTATATCTTTTATGAACATTGATGCATAAATACTAAATAAAATACTTGTAAACCTAATCCAAGAACACATCAAAGATATCATCCACCATGACCAAGTAGGCGTCATCTCAGGCATGCAAGGGTGGTTCAGCATATGGAAATCCATCAATGTTATCCACCACATAAACAAAGTGAAGGAGAAAAACCACATGATCATCTCCTTAGATGCTGAAAAAGCATTTGACAAAGTCCAACACCCATTCATGTTTAAAGTCTTGGAGAGATCAGGGATACAAGGCACATATCTAAACATAGTAAAGGCAATATACAGCAAGCCTATAGCCAACATCAAACTCAATGGAGAGAAACTTAAAGCAATCCCACCAAAATCAGTGACAAGGCAAGGCTGCCCACTCTCTCCATACCTCTTCAACATAGTACTTGAAGTCCTAGCCAGAGCAATAAGACAACTAAAGGAGATCAAGGGGATACAAATCAGAAAGGAAGAGGTCAAAGTGTCACTATTTGCAGATGATATGATAGTATACATTAGCGACCCCAAAAATTCAACCAGAGAACTCCTCCCGCTGATAAACACCTTCAGCAAAGTGGCAGGATAAAAAATCAACTCAAAAAAATCAGAAGCCCTCCTGTATACCAAAGACAAAAGGGCCGAGAAAGAATTTTGGGAAACAACACCCTTCACAATAGCCACTAGTAACATAATGTACCTTGGGGTGACACTAACCAAGCAAGTGAAAGACCTGTTTGAGAAAAACTTCAAGTCTCTGAAGAAAGAAATTGAAGAAGATCTCAGAAGATGGAAAGATCTCCCGTGCTCATGGATTGGTAGGATTAATACTGTGAAAATGGCCATCCTGCCAAAAGCAATCTACAGATTCAATGCAATTCCCATCAAAATACCAACTCAATTCTTTACAGACCTTAAAAAAAAGATTCTCAGCTTCATATGGAGAAACAAAAAACCCAGAATCTCCAAAACAATCCTGTACAACAACAGATCATCTGGAGGTATCTCCATCCCCGATCTCAAGTTGTACTACAGAGCAATAGTAATAAAAAGTGCATGGTATTGGCATAAAAACAGAAAGGAGGATCAATAGAACCACATAGAAGACCCAGAAATAAACCCACACACCTATGAATACTCGATTTTTGACAAAGAAGCCAAAACCATTCAATGGAAAAAAGACAGCATCTTCAACAAATGGTGCTGGTCCAACTGGATGTCTGCATGCAGAAAAATGAAAATAGATCTATATTTATCACCCCGCACAAAATTAAAGTCCAAGTGGATCAAAGACCTCAAAATAAAACTAGATACTCTAAATCTGATAGAAGAAAAAGTGGGGAACAGCCGAGAACTCATTGGCACTAGAGACAACTTCCTGAACAGAACACCAACAGCACAGGCTCTAAGAACAACAATCAATAAATGGGACCTCATGAAACTGAAAAGCTTCTGTAAAGCAAAGGACACTGTCATCAAAACAAAACGACTGCCTACAGACTGGGAAAGAATCTTCACTAACCCTTTATCTGACAGAGCACTCATATCCAGTATATACAAAGAACAAAAGAAGCTGAAAAGCAGCAAACCAAGTAATCCAATTAAAAAATCGGGAACAGAGCTAAACAGAGAATTCTCGACAGAGGAATATCAAATGGCAGAGAAACACTTAAAGAAATGCTCCTCCTCATTAGCCATCAGGGAAATGCAAATCAAAATGACCCTGAGATTTCACCTTACACCCATCAGAATGGCCAAGATGAAAAACTCAAGTGACAACACATGCTGGAGAGGTTGTGGAGAAAGGGGAACCCTCCTCCACTGCTGGTGGGAATGTAAACTGGTACAACCACTCTGGAAATCTATCTGGCTCTTTTCAAGACAATTAGGAATAGTGCTTTCTCATGACCCAGCTATACCACTGCTAGGTATACACCCAAACTTTGCTCAAGTACACAAAAGGGATACTTGCTCAACCATGTTTATAGCAGCTTTATTTGTAATAGCCAGAACCTAGAAACAACCCAGATGTCCATCAATGGAGGAATGGGTACAGAAATTGTGGTATTTTTACACAATGGAATACTACTCAGCAATCAAAAAGGAGGAAATCATGAAATTTGCAGGCAAATGGTGGGATCTAGAAAAGATCATCCTGAGTGAAATATCCCAGAAGGAGAAAGACAAACACGGTATATACTTACTTATATAAACCTGTAAGATATGACAAACATAATGAAATCTATACACCTAAAAAAGATAATCAAGAGAGCAGACATGGGGTAAGATGATCAATCCTCATTTAGAAAGACAGATGGGATGTGCATTGAACATACGACAGGAGTCTACTGAGAGCATCTGAAAGACTCTAACTAGCAGTGTTTTCAAAGCAGATGCATAGACTCATGACCAAACCTACAGAAGAATACAGGGAATCATATGAAAGAAGGGGACTTAGTATGATGGGGAAAGGATAGGAGCTCCACAAGGACCAAATATATCTGGGCACAGGGTCTTTTCTGAGACTGACATTCAACCAAGGACCATGTATGGATATAACCTAGAACCTCTGCTCAGATGTAGCCTGTGGTAGCTCAGTAACCAATTGGTTTCCCATAGTGAGGGGAACAAGGACTATTTCTAACAGGAACTCAATGACTGGCTCTTTGGCCTCCCCAACCCCCCAAGGAAGGAGCAGTCCTGTTAGGCCACAGAGGAGGGCTTTGCAGCCAGTCCTGAAGATACCTGATAAAACAGGATTGTATGAATGTTGTGGAGGTCCCCCCCTTATCAGTGGACTTGGAAAGGGGCTCGGTGGAGATGAGGGAGGGAGGGTAGGATTGGGAGGGAATGAGGGAGCGGGACACAGCTGGGATACAGAGTTAATAAATTGTAACTGATACGAAAAAAATAAAATTAAATAAATAAAAAAAGAAGTGAAGCAGTGTGAGTGTTCTCTAGTGCCTAGTGGAGATCTTATCTACTGCAAACACAAAGAAAAGTGTGGTGGTCACACCTACGGAAGGGAACTCAGCCGCCAGAATGTGTAAAAGTGCCCACTGATCATATATGCTAATATCAGTAGTGGCTCATATACGACGACCCAAATAGCCCCATAGTGAAATGAAAAAATTAATTCAAGTCACTTAACTGAATAGTTCAATTTCAGCATTGAAAGTCAATCAACTTTTCCTGCATACCACAAAGCTAGTAAATCTGATAAACATCGTATTCCAAGGGAGCTTTATTGTTTTGCTGTATAAATTCAATAACAGTTGATATGAACCATTTTATTTAAGGATCAGTCTCAAACAGTGAAAGAAAGAAATTAATTGTTACACAATTCAGAACACTGAATATAAATATATTTAAGAAGAAGAAATAAATTTGTAGAGAAAATAAACAAAAGATTTATGGCTCACATGTAATTATTTATTAATCTTCATAATGGGTCCTTGAATGTCTTTTCCTGATCATCTGCTAATTATTGTTTTACATATCTTGTACACGTGGCTTTTCAAGACACACAATACTTTTAATAAGTATTAAGGACTACTCACAATCCCATATTCTCGGCTTCTGTCTGTACAGATGCCCATATGCAAGCAGTTCTACAGGTATTAAGGAGCTGAGGCCTTACAAGGTTGAATACCACACTGAGAAGTTTCTAAGTGTGGGTATGGTCATTTGTAGTTAATGCATTTGGGAAAAAACATTGGGAGTATTTGGAAAGTATGCCTTTGAGCTGGATTAATAATAATAATAGGTTTTATTTTTACACTGTTTTTTAAACCCTTGTTTTGTATTTACAGAAAAGCTTAAGAATTGTGTAAATGTAAAATAGAAAATTAATATGTAATCTCTTCCTGAATGCTGATCATTGACAAAGGATAAAAAAAACCTCTACTGCATTTTATTAAAGATTTTGACTTTATTTGTCTATCAGTTATTGATTAACAAACCACATTCTATGTAAAAGGGATGAATGAAAAAAAAAAAAAACCTAGCTGAGTTTAAATGTGTTCTGTATGCAAGCATGCAGGCAAAGAGATCTATAGACACTTCTGTGAAAAGTAGAAAAAAATTTAATAACATTAAACATAGATAGTTGAAAGTTGTCCCTGAGAAGGACAAATAGTAAGTATTCAGGAAAATGCCCTGTACCCTCAGTAATCAGAGAAATGGCATCCACTTGCAAATCAAAACTGCTTTGAAAATCTGCTTTTCACCAATCAGAATGGAAAACAAAAGCAACAATGAACTGTGAAAGTCTGGGTGTGAAATTTGTCATCTCAGTGAGGACCACGGTTAATTGAGCTCATCAGGCTGGCTAGACAGGTAACTTCTTCCTTCCCAAACACTCCATGGTTCTCCCTCCAAAAGCTGCACTCAGATGATGACCTTCCCCATAGAAGAGGGTGATTCTGTAATCAAGGGTGCTCAAGGAGCCTTCCCCTGCTAGAAATTCATTGCAATTTTGCAAGGCCTGTTTGTCAGGAAAATAGGGTAGTATCCAAGATTCCAGACACTTTCAAATGAGGCACTGCATGAGGCAGTCTGCTTTTCTTTGGGGAAAAAAAAAATGTTGGTGTGTACGCAGGAACTCTTATGCACTGGGAATGAAACGGTGTAGCTGTTGTAGGAATTAAGATAATGACTTTTGAGAAAAATTATTAGAACTCCCAGCTATTTTTCTCCTGTGCTCTAGCGTGCACGCACATGCATGCGCACACACACACACGAATCAAATGAAACATACAGTAGAGGTAGCTGCATAGCCATCTATTGCAACATTATCCACAATAACCTCATTATGTAGCCACCCTACGTGTTCATCAAAAGACAATCCAGTGAAGAAAGCACAATATATAAACACAATGGGTTATTGTCAATTAATATGGAAGGATGTGCAGCTGGAGAGACACAGCAATTCAGGTTATTTGCTTCTCAAAAATGACCTGTGTTTGGTTGCCAGTATCCATACCAGGTGGCTCACAATCACCTGTAACTCCATTCCATAGAACCTGACATCTTCTTCCCGCCTCAGCACATACTTGATATGTGTGGTACACATACATACACTCTCAGGCACACATACACATAAAACAAAACAAATAAATATTTTTCAATAGATGGAGTTAGACTGCAGAGACAGTTCAACAGTCAGGACAACTGGCTGCTCTTGAGGATCTGGACTGCAGTCTGAGTACCTACATGGCAGCTCACAACCATCTGTAATTCCAATTTCAGCTGACTCAGTGACCTTTCTTGCCTATGTGGGTACCAGGTATACGAGCGGTGCACAGACATACATGAAGGCAAAACAACCATTCACATAAGAAAACAATGGAAATATAGATCATAGTGCTAAGTGAAATAAGATAGACTTTAAAAGATATATACTGAATTTTTCTATTATAATTGGAACCTAGAGAAAATAAAAGATAGTAGTAAAGAACTATTTTGTAAAGAGGGAGGGGATCAGCAGAGTCAGGGAACAAGAATAGGAAATGAATAGATATGGCCCAAGTAATGCCTATAACATAATATTGCCATTATTTTGTCTGATTAACATGTACTAGTTAGGAAGAAAATGATGATTTGAAGAAGATGTTGTATCCTGATGGTGATAATGGGAGGTTTTTCTTCAGCAGAGTACTCAGAAATGTCATTCTAAGCAGTGAGATTTTAATGATAAGGAGAACAGCCATGGAGAAATCCTGGAGAGCAGCTAAGTCAAAGAGACAGCAGATATAATGTCTCCAGAAGCGGTGACTTGTGAAACCTTGAGCTGTCATTTAACATATATACCATAAAGATTTCCACTTGTCATTAATTTTCAAGCCCTTCAGTTTCCTTGTGAGCTCGCAATAATTCATCATGCAATCGTATCACTATTGACTTGTTATTTTCACAACTGTTGGGAATTTGCATCACTCCCAACCATTTTATGGTAAATAGGCCTGTGTTAAATGTTCTTGATATAATCCCTGGCTACATACGTGTTTATTCCTTTGCAATAGTTCACAAGAGCAAAGCTATAGCAATATAGAACAAACTTCCCACTGGTGTCTCCATCTAGTTATTCGTGTGCTCTATTGCTGGAAATGAGGTGTTGAAGGCATATTCCACAAATATTTTTCCATTCGAAACCATAGCAGCAACCACAGAGAAACAGCTATCTACTTAAAAAGCAAAGTGATTAATTTTATTTAATATGTATATATTTCATTGCTTATGTGGTTCAATGTTTATTATTCCTATTGAAAATTTGTGTCTTTCTTTTCCGAAATGCCTACTTGCACACATTTTCCTACCAAGATGTTCATTTTTCTTATTTATAAAAGTCTTCCGTATTTACTATAAACCTGAATATTTCTCTGCAAAATTTATTTGATTTTTACCAATTTATTGGCTTAGTTATACATGGCTAAGCTAATGAATATTTTACATTATATGTTTTCCCTCCCACAGGCTTTGTTTTGTCAATGCAACCTCTTCAGAAGAAAACAAACAACAGTGAACTCACAGCTCTCATCTCAAAGGAAATATGAGATAGCTTATTTTGGAGCCAAATGTGAGTGCCAATGGTTCAGGAACAGACTCTAGGTCTCCCTAAATACAAGGGTCCACCATTGTTGAAACAGTTTCACGGGCTTTTATAGTAACAGAACTAAAAAATCCATAAACCAAGGCATTAAAATATATTGGTGGAAACATTAAATGGGACATTGTAGAAGGCAGAGGAATTTCAACAATAGGCCTCAGATGCTATCTGATAGCATTCTGAATTGGTAGAGAATAGAGTTCTGATACATTTATACAATCCAAAGGTTTCTATCTGTTTGTCAGGACGTGATGTCTGACATTGTGGTGGACAAGGAATGGCTCTCCTAAGGGTACTAAAGACAGGCCAAGAGAAAGCACAGTAAAGCTGTTGGACCAGCAATGCTGCAGATCCTGCTTGGTCACCGACACTTTCATCAGTTGATTAGCCTTTGTTGACAATTTCTTGCTCAGTTTACTGGATCATTCTCATCTCTGAAGAAGAATAGGACAGGGCCCAGTGGCATAGGCCTTTAGTTACAGCACCTGGGAAACGAAGAAAAGTCGCTGTCCTTGAGTTTCAGGCCAGCCAGGGATAGATAGTGAGGCTTCAAGAACGGGGAGGTGTGTGTGTGTGTGTGTGTGTGTGTGTGTGTGTGTGTGTGTGTGTGGTGTGTGTGGGGGGTGACACTCAAAATACCTGTCTGTGCTTTATTTTTTAAGTATTTTATTCCCATTCCATTTGGGTTTAGTTTTATATATTGAGTGAAATACATGTTTGTCAGCTGTTTTCTAAAAAGGTTGATTTTTTTTTCAAATGATTTATTGAATCATCCTCTTCCATGCTCCACTGATTTGAGGGGCCATTTGAAAGGATACATGTCATATTCCTTACACTGATCCTGGGGTCTGTTTCTGGGCTAGACAGTTAATTCCACTGATGTCTGTATTTTCATTGTGTTACAGTGACCTTACAGTACAGTTTGACAATTGAATATCCAAGACTTTTCTCATGAGCAATTCTATCTAACATTCTTCTAACAAAGCAGGTGTACTTGAAACTGTTAGAGGAAAGTTGGGGGAACACAATTTCATAGAGGGAAATTGTCAATGTCTACGAACACCTATAAAGTCCAGAGCCTGAGTTAATACAGAATCTGCAGAAGTTCATATGTTTTTTAGCAATCTTTAGAGTTAATGCCCTAAAACACCATAAAAAGAATAAAATATTATAGGAAATACTTAGAACGAAGAACAGAAAAATTAACATACCATTAGCTGCCCTCTGTATCTTTTATATTTGCTTCATATGTAGTCCATAATTCAATTATTTTCTATGTTAACAATTCATCAAGAAGAAATATATCTAAAACATTATTTAAAAAGAAAGATAATTCTCTCTAGTATGATTAGTATAATATCTCTCTAGGATATGATTTAGTATCAGAAATCATTTTTATTGCCATTTCTGCATCAAAACACTTTGTTAATAATATGTTATGATTGCCAAAGGCTTTTACACTTAAACTGTACAAGTTCACAAAACTGTTTTTGCATGTACTTATTTATTTAGAGGCAGGATCTCAATTTTGTAGTCCTGGATGGCTTAGAACAAGTTATATAATGAGGCTTGCTTTGAACCCACAGAAGTCCACCTGTGCCACCCCAATGATGTTAAATAGTTTGAATTGATGGCAGACTTCAAGGCTGCATGTGTCAATGTCCTTATTGAGGTTTTTGTTATCCAGCACTGTAGTTCATTTAAAAATACTAAACCTCATGCTTCAAACACCATGTTCTAGAATAGTTTCAGTCTTTCCACAGCTCCTATTGATGACTTCAGCTCTCACATCACCACAGGGCTTGCTGCCATACTCTTTTCCATCTGGGATCCATATGCACAAGAGAGAGAGTCTTATTGGGTGCATATGATTTATTGTTATGCTGCCAAAATGGGTCCTTGGCATGTGTGAGGCTCTATGACTGTTTGACTAATGTATGTGTGAAGTATCATGTCACATCAAATTGCACAACAGGAAGAAAGAGAGAGAGAGGTGACTTACTAGCAAGGGTAAGAATACATTTTCTACCATATTTTTGAGAAATAAGCAGGGGCGAGACTCATGGCCAAACTTTGGGCAGAGTGCAGGGAATCTTATGAAAGAAGGGTGAGATGAAAGACTGGAGGGGACAGGAGCTCCACAAGGAGAGCAACAGAACCAAAAAATCTGGGCCCAGAGGTCTTTTCTGAGACTGTTACTCCAACCAAGGACCATGCATGGAGATAACCTAGAACCCCTGCACAGATGTAATGCATGGAAACTCCGGATGCATGTGGGTTCCCTAGTAAGGGGAACAGGGGCTATCTCTGACATTAACTCAGTGGCTGGCTCTTTGATCACCTTCCCCTGAACGGGGAGCAACCTTACCAGTTCATAGTGGAAGACAATGCAGCCAGTTCTGATGAGACTTGATAGGCTAGGGTCAGATGTAAGGGAAGGAGGACCTTCTCTATCAGTGGACTAGAGGAGGGGCACGGGAGGAGAAGAAAGAGAAAGGTAGGATTGGGAGGGGACAAGGGAGGGGGCTAGAGCTAAGATACAAAGTGAGTAAATTTTAAGTAATAAAAAAAGTAAAAATCCATACATGGTCCTTGACTGGAGATACAGTCTCAGAAAAGACCCCTGTGCCTTGATATATTTGGTCCTTGTGGAACTCCTGTCCTTTCCAGGTCTTACTAACTCCCCCTAGTTTCATATGATTCCCTGTACTCTGCTGAAGGTTTGGTTATGAGTCTTAGTATCCTAGGTAGTCTTTCAGAGGCCCTCTGTGGTAGGCTCCTGTCCTGTTACTTGTTTGCTCTACATCCAACGTCCATCCCATTTGTCTTTCTAAGTGAGGATTGATCATCTTACCCCGGGTCCTCTTTCTTGTTTATCTTCTAAGGACCATGTATGGATATAACCTAGAACCCCTGCTTGGATATAGCTGATGGTAGCTCAGTATCCAAGTGGGTTTCTCTAGTAAGGGGAACAGGGACTATTTCTGACATGAACTCAATGGCGAGTTCTTCACACACACACACACACACACACACACACACACACACACACACACCGGAGGGAGGATCAGCCTTGCTAGGCCACAGAATAGGACATTGCAGCCAGGCCTGAAGAGACCTGATAAGCTAGGGTCAGATGGAGGGGGCAGAGGTCCTCCCCTGTTAGTGGACTTAGAAAGGGGCAGGGAGAAGATGAGGGAGGGAGGGTGGGATTGGGAGGGAATGAGAGAGGGGCTATGCTGGGATACAAAATAAATAACCTGTAATTCATAAACAAATAAAAAAATAAAAATAAAATAAAATAAATTAAAAATAATATTTTTCTGATTTTATTTTGTACTGTGAGCTGATGATTCTAGTGGGCCATCTCAGACACAGAAGACATCATCAGTAGGATTTTTACAGCCCAATCCAGAATCAACTGCTAGAGATACTTGATCCCCCAAGTCAAACCCACCAACTTTACAGATGTACCACCTGCTGCACTGCATACTTTTCAAACACATTTGCGAGGTGTGCTTCTCTCTGACACCTCCATTGACCTTCTGTGAGATGGTTTGAAAAGAACCCTTCTCCTTTCAATCCTCTCTGCATTTCCCAGGAAGATTCTATTTTTTTCTGGGTAAGGAAAGAAAGAATGAACTGGTAAAGTGAGGGAAAGAACAAGGGAACAAAGCCTGTGGTGTCTCTGGCACAGGATTGCCTTTGGCTTTCTATCTGTTGCTTCCCAATGTTTGTGTTGTCTTTCCCTGTTGGGAACATAGAACACTTAGTATTCCTTATGAAGTGTCTTTGGTAGGAAATTTGCTGTCTAGTTCTGTGTCCATCTACAGAAATCACATAAAATGAAAGTCAGTTTGTTAATGTGCCCATTTACTTGGATGGCTCCATCCACTAGCTGAATTTTGCTGCATACCCTTCATATCCCCGGAACTTGCCATGTAATACAGGCTGGTCTTGAAGTTAGAGCAATCCTCTTGTGTCTGACTCCTGAGTGTAAATGTAGAGGTTTCAATTATGGCCACCATAAACAACTCACTTGCTGAGACTTTGATCAAAGCCTTTTTTTTTCCCGGAAGCACCACAGACTGGTATGACAGTGTTCTCAGATATTTTAAAAACATACAAAGCCAATGGTTTCCTAGCGACTTTTGTCACTTCAAAGTGGTAACCATCCACGTTGTATTACTGTGCTAGGTGCTAAGTTCATTGTTCATCATTGCAGAAGAATGACTTATTAATATGTCCCAAAGCTTGAGCATCCCCTGCTCTGTGGAAC
Source organism: Psammomys obesus (assembly GCF_907164565.1). NCBI lineage: Eukaryota > Metazoa > Chordata > Mammalia > Rodentia > Muridae > Psammomys > Psammomys obesus. The sequence continues at coordinate 5,984,302 of NW_026585987.1, forward strand.
ATACACTACATTTTTTCCTACCAATCACCCAAAGCTTTTGTCCTTTGTCTCCACAAAAGAATGTCTTTTTGAAGTGCCAGTATAGCATTTTTGAAGTCTGACTTTTGAAATTCCATTTAAAAGACTCCACCCATGTTTTATAGATACACAGTCTTCCTGTGCATTAATACTTAGAAAGTAATCAATGAATTTTTTTTAACAGAAAACTGAGCATTAAAATGCAGAGATTGATACGGTAACTTTTGTACCTTTGTTTTCAATCTTAAGACCAAACAAAGTGTATTTATCCATGGCTCAGTGGTGTGAAATGTATTTTCCTATTATTAACTTAAAAAAGAAAAACTTGGTTCATATAGATGACTGTATGTACTTACAGCCTGACTCTTATTTGGTATTGCTTTAATCTAAAGCATCATATGGATCGGCTGTTTGAGAGTAAGTCGCTTTCATTCCTTACATAGTTGTCAAAACAATATAGATAAAGCACAATAACATCAGAGAAGTTCCCATAGTAAGTGGATTTTAATGTATTCTGTATTTATGTTCCATTATATACAGAAAATGACAAAGGGCTGGCCAAGAATATGATCTAAGTGCCTACATCAGGCTGTTTTGATTTCATTTCACTGCCTCTTATTGCTAACATTTTCTTCGAGAATTGTGTATTGTCACAGAGCAGACAGATATAGAGCATTATTGACTTCTCACAATAGATCTGTCTGTAGCCAGAAGGATCTTGTTGAGTGATTTTAAAACCATTTTATTATATTAATCATACACTGAGGGTAAGCTACTATTTATGCTTTGGTTAACTTAGCCTAAGCAGATATCAGTGATTAGAATTAAAAATCTGCTAAAAAAATAATTATCCCACAATCCAATGGTCCAAAATTGGAAAATATTGCAATTTTTTCTAGAAAGAAACCTAAGAAAGCATTGAATGAGAACATAATTGCAAATACTCGCTTTCATCCCTATTTCTATTCCATTTTATGGAGCTTTTTGGTCACAACTTTAGTGTTTACTGTCAAGTCTTTGTTCATCTTTGGATCTCTAGTGATGAACAGAATATTTGGCATATACAAAATATAGCCGTGAACTCTTTCTGATAAGCTGCCTTTGTCTTCAAATGGCCTCACAGATAACAGTGCTCTTAGGCTGTTTTTTCCAGATGAGGATGCTGAACACCAGATAGTTAGTTTATTTGTCACACAGAAGAGAGTAGGAACTGACACTTGACACATCAGGCCTTTTTGTTTCTAGCTGGAACTTTTCTACTGCCTCTCAGTGGAAAAACTCTGTAGTCTATGTTCCTTGGAGAAGGGGAGGCTCAAGTTTTGGGACATGCTAATAAGTTATTGTTTTTGGATGATGGACAATGAGTTAAGAGAACTTATCTTAGAGATTGTGAATGTCTGAATTTTCTTCTCACTTGTTTATTTCTATTTTTCACAACATAACAATATATTTTGATCACACTCATGTTCTATTACCCTTGCTTGTCTCTCTTCTACTCCCATCTCTCTTCCTCTTCCATCTAGTTCCTTATCTATTTCCATGTCTGGGTGTTGTTGTCCCAGTGGGTTTAATCCAGGTTACCTACATGCATAAGAGTAAGAGTCTATTTAGAAGACAAGCTACCATCTCAGTTATGAATGTTACATCATTATCTGCCAGTAGCTCCTCAAGGAGGGGGTGGGGGCTCCTGAGCCTCTCCCCAGCTGACAAGGGAATGTTGATGGGCTGAATCTACTGTGGTGCTTTTGGAGGTAATCATAGCTGCTGCGAGCTCATGAGTGCCTTCCACGGCCATGTTCAGCATGCTACAACATGCCACCCCTCCCTCTAGCTCCACATTCTTCTTTAAAAAAATAATTACATAACAATTTATCTTGTCTCTAACCTCAGTGCTGTAAAAATCATAAACAGACTAATAGAAGTACAAGGAGACACACGCAGATAATCCTAAAGCACTCAATCCCCACACCAAATAATTGATTTAAGGAGACCACTGAACAACAAAGAAGAATGTCCACACAGATTTCCATCGTGGCTACACCAGTCTATGCTTCACTGAAAGTGATGAAGGATTCCTCTTTCTCCACAGCCTTGCCCTCACTTGCTTTTTTTTTTTTTTGGTTTGTTTGTTTGTGTTTTTTGGTTAATATTTTTTTTCTTACTAGGGTGAGATAGACTCTCTAGTAAGTTTTAATTTAATTTAAGTGTAATTATCCTGATGGATAATGGTGCTGAACATTTTTGAAGACTTTATTGCTCATTAATGTTTCTTGGTTTGAGAACACTCTCTTCAGTCCCAGAGCCCATCTTTTTACTGGGTTGTTTATGTTTAGTTTGTTTCAGTTCTTTGCATATTTAGAGCATCAATCCCTTTTCAGATGTAGAGCTGGCAAATATTTTCTCTCATTTTGGTATGATTCTTCACACAGTTGGCAGCTTTCTTTGCTGCACAGAAAATATTTCCCGTCCTTCACCAACTGCTGGTCTTATTTCCCGAGCCAACACTATTCTACTTAAGAAAGTCCTTACTGTGTGTGTTTATCTTGTAATGTGTTCCTTCCCCTCCTCCTTTTTCTCAGAAGATCTACTCTTTCAGAGACTTAGGCTTTATATTGAGGTCGGTAATCTATTTGGAGTTTATTTTTGTACATGGTGAGGGAGAATGATCTAGTTTCATTCTTCTTCGTGAGCATGTCGAATTTGTCCAACACCTCTTTTGTTGAAGAAGCTCTCCGTGGTGGTTTGAATGAGAATGTCCCCCATAGGTTCAGGTATTTGAAAACTCGGTTCCCAGTTGGTGGTGCTGTTTGGAGAATGCTATAAAACACTTAGGAGGTGTAGCTTTGCCGGGGAGCACATCTATCTCTGAGGGTTGGCTTTGAGCATTGAAAGCCTGGACCTAGAACCAGTTCACTCTCTCTCCTTTTTGTTTATAGTCCATGATGCGATCTCTCAGCTGTCAGCTCTGCTGTCTGCTGCCATGCCTCTCTCACCATTGTTCACCCTCTCTCTGGAGCTACAAATTCAGACTCTTCCTTCTGTAAGTTGCCTTGGTCATGATATCATATTACAGCAACAAAAAGGTGACCATGCTTGTCTTCTTTTTCTCCCTGTTGTATATTGTTGGACTCTGTCACAAAATCAGGTGGCTATAGTGTGCGGGTTTATTTCTGGACCCTCTATCCTATCCCATTGATGTATATGCCTGTTTTTATGCTACTACCCTGCTGTTTTTATTACTACAGCTCTGGAGTATGTCTTGAAATCAGATATGATAATCCTCCAGCAATAGTCTTATTTCTCTAGAATAATGCTTTATCTATCTAGAATCTTTTCTGTTCCTTTATGAATTTTTTCTCTACTTCTGAGAATGGTGGAATTGCAATTTTGATTGGAATTGCATTGAATCTGCAGATTAAAATGGTCTCTGTTGTTTTCTTGTTGTCTTCTCAAAGATACATGAAATGCCCTCAGGGTCATTTATGCTCACATTGTCTTGAAGAATAGTACCTGGCATCCCTCTAACTAAGAAAATCTCTGTATCAAAGAATACTTGGCTGAACATTTGCATAATTTGATGTTATTTATGTGATCTAAACTGGGTATATCCGTTTTTGTTTGTTTTCCTTCCTTTAAAAAATTCCACATTTACATTAAACACTTTCTCTTTTACCATCTGTGGTTTCTGGAAGCCATGCTGCTCCTTCAAAGTTTTGATTAGGAAGTTCTTCTGCCAGATGCTAGTTCATCACTCTACATTCCATAAATCACTTGGGCTTTGACACTATCCAACCAAGTCCTCAGATACTAGACCACAAAGATGATGTTCATGCCAGTTTTCATTATTATGTTACACATTTCCATTTGAAATCTAATTGAAATTGGCTTTACTGACCATGTTGTAACCAAGTTTCTGACTGTAATCATTTGGAAAAATTGTAAAGAGTTTCAGACTTTTCTTCCAGTTTTTCTTAGAAGAATTTTTTAGCACCCTTTTATGATAATCTAGACCTCTTCTTAGCATTCTCTTTCATATTCATCAAGTCTCTACTCAGTATCCTTTTCAAGAAATACCTCGCCTTTTCTGGCATTTCTTACAGCAACACACCATTTATCTACTATACATGTTTTTTCTTACTTCATTTTGTGTTGCTGTTAGAGAACATCACATAGTAGGGCACTTATAATGGCTGAAGATTTATTTTTCCATTTTCTGGAGGCTGAGAAGTCTAAGGGAGCCTGGCAACTGGTGAGTGCTTTCACTTTTCCTATGAAAACAGAGAAATGTGATGATAAAACAACCTATACTTTTCTCCCTTTTCCCTAGGAAAAGGCCAACAGCCTCCCCAGTGACTTTTCTATATCTAGTGTGTCAGTTAGAAGAATCCCTACTTTATGGCAGTTTGATAAAGATGAACTATATGCTACTTGCCAAACACAACACCACTTAAAAGGTGAATGAGAAATATTGCTCACTGTTTATCAGAATCACCCCACGCTACACTGTTGCTTTCAGAACACACCTTCTATTCTCATGCCCGACTTCCTTTCTGTGTACAATGTCTTCTTCAATTTTCCATCGACTTGGTGAAATTCTATTTGTTTTTCCCGGTTCGAACTTACAGGCCATCACTCTCTAAAGCATTCCTTGTGTGCTTAGAAGAAAATTGATTTTTCTCCTCTTTCTTCGCTTGAAAATTTCTATTGATACTGCAAGTAGAGTGCTTGTATCTTACTGTACTTATCCCCCACACCCAAACCTCCTTAGTTTAATTTTTAAGAAACAACTTCTTAATCCAACAGATTTTCTCTTCCTCTTACCGAAGCTTAGCTGCATGCATTTGGAAGGCATTTAACAGTTCTCCAGCATTAAAAGTGAATTGCAGAGATGTTACCTTAGCATGCCATGTGACTAGAACCAGTTTTACTCCAGTGTTGGTATTCATACTGTCTGACTACATCTGTAGTTAGTTTCTGTTTGCTGCTGGAAAATATCACCAAAGTTAGTGGACCGAGATAACAGGAACTTATTATTTTTCAGGTAGAAGTTTCACATCATCTCACTTGGCTGATAATTTTGGGAAGCTGTATTCCCTCTCACAGGCCCTAGTGGGTCTTCTTACAGTTTCTAACAGTTCCCCGAACCCTTATCTTCTCCCTGTTCAGTGGCAGAAATGGAAGGTTGAACAAGATGGCCAAGTTATGGCTTTCTTATTTCGTCCATCTGCCATTCTTAAGGGCTGTTGTCAGAGCAGTTGTCCCAGGCAGATAAAGCAGGAAAATGTCTTTATTTAGACATCAGCTTGTTAGAAACCTTGATTCTATTTTTAAAATTAATGTCCCTCTTCCAGGTAATGAGGTATATTCACAGGCTCTGGGGATTTGATTACAGACCTCTTTGAGGGTCTATTATATTGCTAACCAGAAAATCCATCTGATAGCAATTTAATATGTCATCAAGGAAAATATGATAGAAAAATAACGAAAAAGAGTAATTAGAGTAATTCCCAATATTCTATCTTTATCAAATCCACAAAGAAAAAAAAATGGCTTATTTTCCCAGTTGAACTTGGTTATACCTTCTACAGTAGAAATACATCGAGGAGAACAGAGGTCTTTGTGCATATCCATATTCAAATCTAACTTTCCTCACAAGAACAACTGGTATGCTTATAGCTACTTTAAACAGGGTTATCCCTTTCCCACATCAAGGATAACCTGCATAATTTTCATCACAAGACAATACGTAGAAAGATTCTGTCAAAGGGCTAAAGGGATGGCTCAGTTGTTAAGATCACTGGCTGCTTTTACGGAGGAACCAAGTTTGCTTCACAGAACCTGTATAAAAGCTCCCAGCTGCCTCTGACTGCAGTTACAGGGCACCTAGCATCATTCTCTGGACTCCACAGCTCCTGCACACATCTAGTGCACATAAACTCACACAGGCTCACACATACAAATGAAAAAGAAATCTTTTTTAAACAGCTAAAAATTCTGTCAGAAGAAGAGATTCTGCCATAGAACAGTTGATTGTAATGTTATCCAACAAATAAAATCTGACATGTAAGTTATTTTAGCATGCTGTAAGGAAATCCAACTACTGTTAGTAATGACTAGATTTTTATGTAGAATATCCATGTCAGTGATATCCCTGATAGAATCGGTAGGAAATGATATTTATGTTATAATAAGTCATATTGACTTGGATTTTTTATTTTTTATATTTTATTTGTATGTCTCTATAAGAACTATTCCAGGTACCTATTCAATAACAGATTATGTCTATCTGAGCTTTAAACAAATATATCTCATATTCAAAAGCTTGACAATACACAAACAATGCACATTATTTATACATGCTTTATTATTTGAGGGGACAATATCAAAATGGAATAATTTGAAACACTGTTTGGAAACAGCTTATGGTTAGAAGCTGGTCCTTGTTTGGGTTCTTCAGTGTAGGAGTGCATCATACCAGTTTGTTAGACTGGACTGTTTACAGAGCTATAACTCCACTTTTAAGTAAATTACTTAATAAATGAAATGATGACATTAGCTCTCCTGGGTGGGGTCGAGGAGAAGGGCTTTTACTGCAGATATGAAGGAACATACAGCCATTTGAAGAAGCCCAGAGAATGGAGAGAAAGAAGTAGACAGAACATGACCAGCAAAGTCAAGCAAGCCACGAGGGATGAAAGAGAAAGAGGGGAGAGAGAGAAGAGAAAAACAGAGAGAGGAGAAGGAGGAGGGGTAGGAGGAAGAGGTGGAGGTGGAGGAGGCAGAGAAGGAGAGGGCAAGCGATCTTAGAGATAAGTCCAGGGCTAAAAGACCCAAGAGAAATAAGAGTGAAGCCAAGAGAACAAAGAGTTCCAAGAAGGGGGACCAGGAAGCGAGAGTAGAGAACCAAGAAGGAGCATGGAAGGAATGACTGGATTATGAAGGAATCAGAAGCCTGGGAAAGGGAAGTGAAAGCCCTGGGCAGAAAAGGTTTAGAGTAGGGAGCAGGATGAGAAGTGCTTGGAGAAACCACTGATAGTGAAAGAGCCTAGTGGCCAGCATGTGCTATGCTGTGCCAATAGGCACCACTGTTAGCCATTTGTCCTGAGTTTCATTAATTTGAAACAAGTAATATTAGCGGCACTTTGTTGCCGTGGTTTTGAGATAGAATTTTCCTATATGCCCTAACGAGCCTCCTGGTTCTACCTTAGCTTCTCAAGTGATTGGATCACAGGTGTATGCCACTCTGCCTGGAATATTAGGAAATCTTAAGAAGCAAAGAACATACAGTTAAATGTTAATGAGGATGCAATGCAGACCTCTGAAGACATAGGTAGAGTGGAGAGACCTGGCTCTGAGTTCCTTCTCTCAAAATTTAGAAACCCCAGTTCTTATTCATAACAGCATCTCCATAGGGCTGACTATGAGTTACATGTGCTTTCCTCCTGTCCCATCTAGGGACAGTTGAAGTCTGCAAAGACATCTGATCCTACCCTTGGAAATAGCACAAAATCATTTCTGATATATTTTATATGTTATAAAACTAACCCTGGGAAAATGCGGGAGGTAGCTATATACAGTCACTAAGAGGCAGGGATTATTGGGCTCTCTCTCTCCCTCTCTCTCTCTCTCTCTCTCTCTCTCTCTCTCTCTCTCTTTCTCCATATATATGGACTATAACATCTAATAAACATATTACTTTTCTATACAGAACACGCTCAACTTTTGCAGTTTATGCCTGGCTTTGCATCATAATTACAATCTTCTGAAGAAACTAGGAAATGGGAGGACCCAGAAGCATTATGCCAAATTCAGAGTGTTCCCACTCATAAGTTACAGAAACCTCAAATTCTTTAAGGAAGATGATTAGACAGCAACTCTAGAGTATCTTAAAAATGTCCTGAGATGGAGTGAGGGTAATCAAAATCAAATTAAACTGTCAGATATGAGCTCTCAAGCTGATGAAATGGACATCTGATTGAAGAATATTTTAATCATTGAAAATATTAGATCACATCCTGAGTGAGGTATCCCAGAAGCAGAAAGACACACATGGTATATACTCACTTATATAGACCTATATAAGATAGGATAAATATACTGAAATCTATACACCTAAAGAAGATAAACAAGAAAGAGGACCCAGGGTACGATGGTCAATTCTCACTTAGAAAGACAAATGGGATAGACATTGGATGTAGGAGCAAACAAGTAATAGGACAGGAGCGTACCACAGAGGGCCTCTGAAAGACTCAACCTAGCAGTGTATGAAAGCAGATATTAAGACTCACAACCAAACCTCCAGCAGAATGCAGGGAATCAAAAAAAGGGGGGTGTTAATATGACCTGGATGGCACAGGAGTTCCACAAGGACCAAATATATCTGGACACAGAGGTCTTTTATGAGACTGTTTCTCCAAACAAGGACCATGTATGGATGCACCCTAGAGCCCTGCTCAGATGTAGCTCTTGGTAGCTCAGTATCCAAGTGGGTACCCTAATAAGGGGAACAGGGACTGTTTCTGACATGAACTCGATGGCAGGCTCTTTGACACCCCCCCCCCCAGGGAGGAGCAGCCTTGCTAGGCCACAGACCTGAAGACACCTAATAAACCAGTATCAGATATAAGGGGAGGAGGTTCTCCCTTATCAGTGGACTTGGAAAGGGGCAGGGAGGAGATGGGGGTGGGAGGGTGAGATAGGGAGGGAAAGAGGGCATGGGATAAAAACAAAAAAATAAAAACAACAAAAAAAAAAACAAGGAAATAATGAAATTCGCAGGCAAATAGTGGGAACTGGAAAAGGTCATCCTGAGTGAGGTATCCCAGAAGCAGGAAGACACACAGGGTATATACACACTCATAAGTGGATATTAGATATATAATACAGGATAAGCCTACTAAAATCTGTACACCTAAAGAAACTAATCAAGAAGGAGGACTCTGGCTAAGATGCTCAATCCCCATTCAGAAAGAGGATGGACATCAGAAGAGGGAGAAAAGAGAGAACAGGACAGGAGCCTTCCAGAGAGGGCTTCTGAAAGGCTCTACCTTGCAGGGTATTAGAGCAGATGCTGAGACTTATAGCCAAACTTTGAGCAGAGTTCAGGGAATCTTATGAAAGAAGTGGGAGATAGTAAGACCTGGAGTAGACAGCAGCTCCACAAGGAGAGCAACAGAACAAAAAAAAAAAAAATGGGTACAGGGGTCTTTTCTAAGACGGATACTCCAACCAAGGACCATTCATGGAGATAACCTAGAACCCCTGCACAGATGTAGCCCATGGCAGTTCAGTGTCCACGTGGGTTCCATAGTAATGGGAACAGGGACTGTCTCTGACATGAACTGATTGGCCTGCTCTTTGATCACACACACCCCACCCCCGAGTGGGGAGCAGCCTTACCAGGCCACATAGGAAGATAATGCAGCCACTCCTGATGAGACCTGATAGACTAGGATCAGAAGGAAGGGGAGGAGGACCTCCCCCATCAGTGGATTTGGAGAGGGACATGGGTGGAGAAAGGGGAGGGAGGGTAAAATTGGGAGGGGAGAAGGGAGGGAACTACAGGGGGATACAAATTAATAAACTGTAATTAATAAAAATAAAAAATAAAACAATTTAAAAAAAGAAAATATTAGATCACAGTCATAGTTTCTCTGAGTTGCTGGATTTCCAGACATTAAAGCTTCAAGACTGATATAGTAGAGGTGTTCCAAATTAAAGTGTATGCAGTGTTGTATCACCAGCTCTTTCTGTTCATGAAGTTAATTACAACTTCATGAATTACATTCAAGAATTCCATATAAGCGGTACTAACTAAGTTGTCATTTTTATCTTAATATTTTGGAATACAATTCTCATTTTAACATTATATATAAAATAGCAATATTTTCCATTACTTTTCCATATAATTCTTCTTTCCTTATGTCTCTTTCCTTTATTATTTTTCTCATGATTTTCTACTTTTTACATTCTCCATCAATATAGAACTGTATATATACACATGTATATATAAAACAAAGATATAATTTCTATACTTAATTTATACCAAGCCTCTTTATGTACAACATACTTTATTTTTAAAATATTTTTATTAATTATTATTTATTATAATTTATTCTCTTTGTATCCCAGCTATGGCCTCCTCCTTCACCTCCTCCCAATCCTACCCTCTTTCCCTCTTCTCCCTCTTGCTCCTCCCTTAGTCCACTAATAGGGGAGGACCTCCTCCAATTCTGTCTGACCCTAGCCTATCAAGTCTCACAAGAATTTTTTGCATTGTCATCCTCTGTGGCCTGGCATGTCTGCTCCCCCTTCAGGGGGAGGTGATCAGAGAGCCAGCCACTGAATTCATGTCAGAGACAACCCCTGAGACAGTTCCTTATTTTGGAACCAACATGGAGCCTGAGTCTATCGGCTACATCTGAGCAGGGGTTTTAGTTCCCCATGCATGTTCCTTGGTTGGGGTATCAGTCTCTGCAGGGCCCCCAGGGCTGGTTTTTGTTTGTTTGTTTTTTTTTTTGTTTTGTTTTTTGCTCTGTTGGTCTCCTTTCTCTCCAGTTCTTTCTATCTCCCCTTTCCTTCATAAAATTCCATTCATTCTGCCAAAGTTTGGCTATGAGTCTCAGCCTCTGCTTCCATACCTCAATCAGTAGAGTCTTTAAGAGGCCATCTGTGGTAGGCTTCTATCCTGTTCCCTGACTTCTGTTTCTGATGTCTATCGCATTTCCCCTTCTGAATGAGGACTGAGCATCTTCCCCAAGGTCTTCCTTGTTTAGCTTCTTTAGGAGTATAGATTTAATATGTTTATCCTACATTATAGGTCTAATAACCACTAATGAGTGAGTATATACCATATGTGTATTTCTGTTTCTGGGTTACCACACTCAATATGATCTATTCTACATCCTACCATTTGCATGCAAATTTCATGATTTCCTTGTTTTTAATAGCTGAGTAGTATTCCATTGTGTAAATGTACCACAATTTCTGTATCCATTTCTATGCTGAGGGACATATATGTTGTTTCCAGCCTGTGGCTATTACAAATGTAGCTGCTACAAACATGGTTGAGCAAATGTCCTTGTTGTGTACTTGAGCATATTTTGGATATATGCTTAGGAGTGGTATAGCTGGGTCTTGAGGTAGCGCTATTCCTAGTTTTCTGAGAAAGCACCAGATTGATTTACAAAGTGCTTGTACAAGCTTACATTCCCACCAGCAATGGAGGAGGGTTCCCTTTCTCCAAATCCTCTCCAGCATGCATTGTCACTTGAGTTTTTTATCTTAGCCATTCTGATGGGTGTAAGGTGAAATCTCAGGGTCATTTTGCATTTCCCTGATGACTAAGGATGTTGAACATTTCTTTCAGTGTTTCTCTGCCATTTGATATTCCTTATTGAGAATTCTCTGTTTAGCTCTGTACACATTTTTTTTCTGTATTACTTGGTTTGTTGGTGTTTAACTTAATTTCTTTATATATATAATTTCTTTATATCTGGATATTAGCCCTCTGTCAGATATAGGGTTGGTGAAAATCCTTTCAAAATCTGTAGGCTGTTGTTTTGTTCTGATTATAGTGTCCTTTGCTTTACAGAAATTTTTCAGTTTTATGAGGTCCCATTTACTGATTGTTGATCTTAGAGCCTGTGCTGTTGGTGTTCTGTTCAGGAAGTTGTCTCCTATGCAAGTGAGTTCCAAGCTCTTCTCCACTGTTTCTTCTAACAGGGTCACTGTCTCTGGTTTTATGTTAACGTCTCTGATCCACTTGGATTTTAGTTTTGAGCAGGGTGACAAATATGGATCTATTTGCATTTTTCTACATGTAGACAACCAGTTAGACCAGCACCATTTGTTGAAGATGGTATCTTTTTTCCATTGTATGGTTTTGGCTTCTTTGTCAAAAATCAAGTCTCCATGGGTGTGTGGGTTTATTTCTGGGTCTTCTATTCAATTCTATTGATTCACCAGCCTGTTTCTCTACCAGTACCTTGCAGTTTTTATTACTGTTGATCTACAGTACAACTTGACATCAGTTATGGAGATACCTCCAGAAAATTTGTTATTGTACAGGATTGTTTTAGCAATTTTGTGCTTTTTGTTTTTCTGTATGAAATTTAGAGTTGATCTTTCAACTCTAAGTTCTGTATGTACCACTATCATTTTCCTGTGTTTCTGATGAATTAAAATAGCCATTGATTTTGGGGTTTGCTGGTGAAGCCATGATGACCTGATTTTGTTGTATGTGTTCTGATGTTGGCCTCTAGCCATCTCACTGTAAGGGAGCCTATGCTACTTGTTCCTGGAGCCTGTACTGCAGACTGGGTGTATCTGTCTCTGAAATCGGGAATGTTCTTCAGGAATATGAGAGAGGTCCACAGGTTTTAGAATGGGTGTTGGTGTTTCAGATACAGCTAGGGGAGGAAGGGTGCATGCACATGTGAACAAGTGCGTGAGTGTGCGTGGGAGTGTGCCTGCCTGGAAGGGGGGAGTGTAACAGAGGAGATTAAGCACAGGCTGTGGTACACCATCTGCTTTGATCCCCTGTGGGTGGAGCCTTTTAGAGGCCCCTCTATTGTAGGTTCCCATTCTGTTCCCTTTCTTCTCTTGCTTGTGGTGTCTATGCTGTTTGCCATTCTGAATGAAATATGTGCATCCTCCTTAGGGCCCTCCTTGTTGTTTAGCTTCTTTAGGTCTGTGAATTTTAGTATAATTATCCTACATTATATGGCTAATATCCGCTTATAAGTGACTATATACCCAAGTGACAACCTCATCTTTTAAAATTAATTTATTTTTTATTAATTATGAATTCATTTTTGTATCCCACCTGTAGCCCCTTCCTTATCCCCTTCCAATCCTACCCTTCCTCCCTCTAATCCTCCCATGCCCTTCTCCCAGTCTACTGATAGGGGAGGTCCTCCTCCCCTTCATTCTGACCTTAAGCAGAGAGGTCTCAACAGGACTGGCTGTATTGTCTTCCTCTGTGGCCCTGGTAAGGCTGCTCCCCCATCAGGTGATCAAAGAGACAGCCCCTGGGTTCTTATCAGAGACAGCACCTGTTGCCCTTACTAGGAAACCCACTTGGACACAGCTGCCAAAGGTGACATCTGTGCAGGGGTTCTAGGTAATCTCCATGCATGGTCCTTAGTTGGAATATCAGTCTCAGAAAAGACCCTTGGACCCAGATTTTTTGGTTCTGTTGCTCTCCTTGCAGAGCTCCTGTCCCTTCCGGGTCTTTCTATCTCTTCCTTCTTATAGAGAATCCCTGTACTTTCTGCCCAAAGTTTGGTTATGAGTCTCAGAATCTGCTTTGCTACCCTGCTGGGTAGTCTTTCAGAGGCCCTCTGTGGTGGGCTCCTGCCTTGTTCTCTGTTTTCTTCCCCTCTGACATCTGCCCCGTTTGCCTTTCTGAATAAGGATTGATCATCTTATATAGGGTCCTTCTTCTTGCTTAGTTTCTTTAGGTGTACAGATTATAGTATGTTTATCCCATAATACATTATATGTCTAATATCCACTTAAAAGTGAGTATATACCATGTGTGTCTTTCTGCTGCTGGGATACCTCACTCAGGATAATCTTTTCTAGTTCTCACCATTTGCCTGCAAATTTCATGATTTCCTTGTTTTTAATTGCTGAGTAATAATTCATTGTGTATATGTAGCACAATTTCTGTATCCATTCCTCAAATGAGAGATATCAGAGTTTTTTCCAGCTCCTGGCTATTACAAATAAAGTTGTTATGAGCATGGTTGAACAAATGTCCTTCTTGTAAACTTGAGCATCTTTTAGATATATGCGTAGGAGTGGTATAGCTGGATCTTGAGGTAGCATTATTCCTAATTGTCTGAGAAAGGGCCAGATTGATTTCCAAAGTGGTTGTACAAGTTTACATTCCCACCAGCAATGGAGGAGGGTTCCCCTTTCTCCACAACCTTTCCAGGATGTGTTGTCACTTGAGTTTTGATCTTAGCCATTCTGATGGGTGTAAGGTGAAATCTCAGGTTCATTTTGATTTGCATTTCCCTGATGACTAAGGACATTGAGCATTTAAGTATTTCTCTGCCATTCGATATTCCTCTATTGAGAATTCTCTGTTTAAGTCTATCCCATTTTTCAATTGGATTAATTGATTTGCTGCTTTTTAATTTCTTGAGTTCTTTATATATTCTGCATATTAACCCTCTGTCAGATATAGGGTTGGTGAAAACCCTTTCAAAATCTGTAGGCTGTCATTTTGTTCTGATGACAGTATCCATTGCTTTACAGAATCTTTTCAGTTTCATGAGGTCCAATTTATTGATTGTTGATCTTAGAAGCTGTGCTGTTTGTGTTCTGTTCAGGAAGTTGTCTCCTGTGCCATTGAGGTCAAGGCTCTTCCCCACATTTTGTTCTAACAGGTTTAGTGTCTGTTTTTATGTTGAGGTCTTTGATCCATGTAGACTTTACTTTTGTACATGTCTATTTGCATTTTTTTACATGTACACATCCAGTTAGACCAGCACCATTTGTTGAAGATGCTGTCTTTTTTTCCATTGTATGATTTTGGCATCTTTGTCAAAAAATCAAGTGTCCATAAATGTGTAGGTTTATTTCTGGGTTTTCTATTTGATTCCATTGATCCACCAATCTGTTTCTATGTTAGTATCTTGCAGTTTTTATTACTGTTGCTCTATTGTACATCTTGAGATCAGGTATGGAGATACCTCTAGAAGATCTTTTATTGTAAAAGATTGGTTTGGTGATTCTGGGTTTCTTGTTATACCATATGAAATTTAGAATTTTTCTTTCAAGGTCTGTAAAGAATTATGTTGGTAATTACCTTGAATCTGTAGATAGGTTTTGGTAAGATGGCCATTTTTTACTATGTTAATCCTGCCAAGCCATGAGCATGGGAGATCTTTCCATCTTCTGATATCTTCTATTTCTTTTTTCAGAGACAGTAAGTATTTTTTCATTCAAATCTTTGACTTACTTGGTTATAGTTACACCAAGGTACTTTATGTCTTTTGTGGCTATTGTGAAGGGTGTTGTTTCCCTAATTTCTTTCTCAGCCCATTTGTCTTTTGTATACAGGAAGGCATTATTTTTTTTTTAGTTAATTTTGTATCCAGCCACTTTACTGAAGATGTTTATCAGCTATATGAGTTCCCTGGTAGAATTTTGGGGACCACTCATGTATACTAACATATCATATGCAAATAGTGATACTTTGACTTCTTCCTTTCTAAACTGAATACCCTTGATCTCCTTTAATTGTCTTATATCTCTAGCAAGAACTTCAAGAACTATTTTGAAAATGTATGGAGAGACTGGACAGCCTTTTCTTGTGCCTGATTTCAGTGGGGTTGATTTAAATTTCTTTCCATTTAATTAGATGTTGGCTATAGGCTTGCAGTATATTGCCTTTATTATGTTCATGGGACACAATGAAAGCAGTGTTAAGAGAAAGTTCATACCACTAAGAAATTCGAAACATCTTATTGAAGCACCTTAACTGCTCACTTGAAAGCCCTAGAAAAAAATGAAGCAGACATTTCCAAGAGGAGTAGACGGCTGAAAATAATTAAACTTAGGGCTGAAATTAATAAATTAGAAACAGGAGAGGGGCCAAGATGGCGGCACCGGGAGAACACCGTGTCTGAGAAGCGGAACAACACACTCCGTGCAGCGACCAGGAGACTGAACTCTGGGCCCTAAAACAACAGCGATCGACCGTGTTTCCCAGGTGAGGGGAGGCTCCCACGGCGTGGGAAGCGGTCGGGTCCACTCTCAGCTGCCCAGCCAGAACCCGGAAGAGAACCCGGCAACGCGGGTTTTGGGTCTCCGGGCTGGTGCCGCAAGCCTGCTTGTCCCGATCAGTTTCCCAGGCTGATTAGTGGGCACAAGGGGGCCTAAGGCTGCGAATCCCAGTTGCAAAAAAAACCCGCAGGGAAGGAAAGTTGCCAGACTGGTCACGGGTCACCTAGTCTTTCCCTGGAAGGTCTCTCCGACCTCGGCGGGTACCTGCTGCCATCACAACTGAGCTCCCGCCGCTGGCGGATAGCAGCTGCGCGCCCAGCTCAAAATCCCTACTCCCTCTTCGGAGGAGGCAGGAGGTGCCCAACAGAATCTGCCACAGACCACATTGTCTGTACCCCAACCCGAGAGCGGGGCTGAGAAAACACAATCCTTTTGGGCACTCCCCCAAACGCCGCCATAACCCTGCCACCACCATCACCCTGCCGCAGCGGAGCAGAAGGATAAAGAGGCGCACAGCGGCTTCACAGTGCCGGAACTCCAGTGCTGCCGGCCGCTCCTAGCAAACAAACAACAGCTTGGGATCTGGGACTGTGGTCATCCTACGCGTCCTGAGATTCTCCTGGGTCCAGCGCAATAAGATATAGCAGCAAGTTCAAGTTCTATCACCAGCGCCGCCCATATCTCCCGCAGAGAAACGCCACCAGCTCAGGGCTCAGGATCCCACTGAGAAGCCCCAACCCCTGCTGGCACTCCCCTGAGAGCACCTCCATAAGCTTGCCCTAGCAGAGGAGAAGGTCAGAGGGGAAGGACAGAGAGGCAGCCTGCCAAGGACACAGCACCCTCTCTCCAGCGGCCCCTAGCAGAGGGGGCCAAGCTCTGGATCTGAGGACACTCAACCCTACCCGGTACTCTCTTGGGATCAGCAAACATAGATTCTACTGCTAGGCTGCTTCTGGCAGAGAGATCTGGGCCCGGGATCTGGGATTGAATACATACCCTAACTCTTTCCCACGCCACCCAGGGACCAGTCAACACAACCCCTCCTGGCAGAGGGAAAGAACAAAGAGGCAGCACACAGGAAAGGTGGACACCGAGTCCTGCGGCCACAGTGTCACAGAGCTGACTGTTACCCTACCCGTGCACTTCTGCAGCAGGACCAAAACTGAGAGTAGTGAGCAAGGGGAACCCCTGTGCATTCCAACTGGTCCTGCAAGAGAGTGAGTGAGCCTTCTAGGGAGAGATTGCCCCAGACCCAGGGCCTCTCCACAGAAGCAACCAGACGAGATCCCTGCCACCCACACTCCTAGTGTGGGCATCAGAGGGATTCTTGGGATAGTGACATTGAAGCCTCTGCCTTGTGGGTCCACCAGGGTAATCCAGGCAAACAATCCCTGGATCTCAGTCAGAACTGCGTAATAGTGGCTTGCAGGCCACTGCAATAGTCAGACAATCCACGCATGCACGCTGCGCCTGCTAAAAGCGCACGCGAATAGCACCAGCGTCACATTCTTTACTTAGGCAAAACTGAAAACACAGTGCACACCCCCAAAGCAGTGAACCTCTCTCATCTTCCTGAAAAAAACAGTCCAGAAAACAGAAAGAGAGGATCATAGCCCAAACTACAATCTCGAGGAACAACCAGTGAGGATTATAAATAACCAGATGGCTAGAGGCAGACGTAAGAACACTCCCAACAAAAATCAGGACATAATGATTTCACAAGCAACCCCACAAAAAAATGGACACTTCAATTCACTAGATATACAAGAAAACGACCTCAAAACTAGGTTTCTCCAGCTATTAGAGGCCCATAGAGATGAAATGAACAAAGCCCTCAGAGAAATAACCAAAGAAATCGAGGCTAACCAAGAGGAAACAAATCGTGCACTCAGAGAAATGACCACGAAAATTGAGGCAAACATGGAAGAAATGCACAAAGCTCTCAAAGAAATGTCCACACAAATGAAGGCAAATAAAGAAGAAATAAACAAAGCTCTCATAGAAATACAGGCAATTATACCCAAAGAAGTAGAGGCACATTAGTGATACATAGAGAGGAAACAGACAAAAAAATAGAAGCTATCATTGAAAAGCAGGAGTCCACATTCAAACAGATGAAGGAAATGGTGCAAGACATGAAAACAGAATTAGAATCAATGAAGAAAACACAAATAGAGAAAAACCAGGAGCTGGAGAACATAGAGAAAAGATCAGGCACCACAAAGGTAAGCATCACCAACAGAATACAAGAGATGGAAGAAAGAATCTCAGGAGCCGAAGATACACTTGCGGAAATTGACACGTCTCTCAAAGAAAAAATAAAATCAGAAAAGTTCCAAACACAAAACATCCAAGAAATCAAGGACACCATGAAAAGACAAAACCTAAGAATAATAGGAGTAGAAGAAAAAGAAGACATCAGGCTCCAAGGTCCGGAAAATATTTTCAAGAAAATTATAGAAGAAAACTTTCCCAACTTAAAGAAGGAGATGGCCATAAACATACAAGAGGCCTACAGAACACCAAGTAGACTAGACCAGAAAAGAAATTCTTCACGTCACATCATAGTCAAAACACTGAACCTACAAAACAAAGAAAAAATTCTAAAAGCAGCAAGGGAAAAAGGCCAAGTAACATATGAAGGTAGACCTATCAGAATCACACCAGATTTCTCAACAGAAACTATGAAAGCCAGAAGGGCCTGGACAGAAATCATACAGTCCTTAAGGGACCACAGATTCCAACCCAGACTACTATACCCAGCAAAACTTTCAATCAACATAGACAGAGAATTCAAGATATTCCAAGACAAAACCAAATTTAAACAATATCTACATAGTAACCCAGCTTACAGAAGTTACTAGAAGGGAAACTCCAAACCAAAGAAAACAACTACATCGAAGGAAACAGAGGAAATAGATAACTACACAACAAAAAAACCAAAAGAAGACAAGCAATGAAACTCAGTGACACCACCAACACCACATCTAAAATAAGTAACAATTGTTGGTCACTAGTTTCTATCAACATCAACGAACTCAACTCCCCAATTAAAAGACACAGACTAACAGAATGGTTGTGGAAACAGGATCCAACATTCTGTTGCATCCAAGAAACACACCTATGCAACAAAGATAAGCACTACCTCAGAGTAAAGGGCTGGAAAACTGTCTTTCAAGCAAATGGTTCCAGAAAACAAGGGGGAGTAGCCATCCTAATATCTAATAAAATAGACTTTCAACCCAAGTTAATCAAAAAAGATAAGGACGGCCACTATATTCTCATCAAAGGAAAAATCCACCAAGAGGACATCACAATTTTGAATATCTATGCCCCAAATACAAGAGCACCTACATTCGTAAATGAAACAATATTAAAGCTTAAATCACACATTGATCCTAAAACCCTAATAGTGGGAGACTTCAACACTCCACTCTCACCAAGGGACAGATCAACTAGACAGAAAACAAATAGGGAAATAAAAACACTTACAGAGACCCTAAATCAAATGGACCTAATAGACATCTACAGATCTTTTCATCCAAACTCAAAAGAGTATACCTTCTTTTCAGCACCGCATGGAACCTTCTCCAAAATAGACCATATAATTGGTCATAAAGAAAGCCTCAACACATACAAAAAGATTGAAATAATCCCTTGTATTCTATCTGACCACCATGGACTTAAGCTGGACCTCAACAACAACAGAAATAACAAACAGCCTACATGCACATGGAAACTGAACAACCTGTTACTCAACGACAGCTGGGTTAAGGAAGAAATAAAGAAAGAAATTAAAGACTTCCTAGAGTTCAATGAAAATGAAGGCACAACATACCCAAATTTATGGGACACATTGAAAGCAGTGCTCAGGGGAAAATTTATAGCACTAAGTGCCTGCAAGAAGAAATTCATAACATCACATACAAACAACTTAATGGCCCAACTGAAAACCCTAGAAAAAAAAGAAGCAGATACACCCAAGAGGAGCAGAAGGCTGGAAATAATCAAACTCAGGGCTGAAATCAATCAATTAGAAACAAATAAAACTATTCAAAGAATCAATGAAACAAAAAGCTGATTCTTTGAGAAAATCAACAAGATAGACAAACCCTTAGCCAAACTAACTAAAAAGCAGAGAGAATCTATCCAAATCAACAAAATCAGAGATGAAAACGGTGACATAACTACAGACACAGAGGAAATTCAAACAATCATTAGGTCATACTACAAAAGCCTATATGCCACAAAATTTGAAAACCTAAATGAAATGGACAATTTTCTTGATAGATTCTATCTTCCAACTTTAAGTCAAGATCAGGTAGAAAGACTGAACAGCCCAATATCCCCCAAGGAAATTGAAGCAGTCATTCACAGTCTCCCCTCCAAAAAAAGCCCTGGGCCAGATGGTTTCAGCGCGGAATTCTACCAGACCTTCAAAGAAGTGCTCACACCAATTCTCCTCAAACTATTCCGCAAAATAGAAATAGAAGGTACATTACCAAACTCATTCTATGAAGCAACAGTCACCCTGATACCTAAACCACACAAAGACCCAACAAAAAAGAGAACTTCAGACCTATCTCTCTTATGAACATTGACGCAAAAATACTCAATAAAATACTTGCAAACCGAATCCAAGAACACATCAAAGATATCATCCACCACGACCAAGTAGGCTTCATCCCAGGCATGCAAGGGTGTTTCAACATACGGAAATCCATCAATGTAATCCACCACATAAACAAACTGAAGGAGAAAATCCACATGATCATCTCCTTAGATGCTGAAAAAGCATTTGACAAAGTCCAACACCCGTTCATGTTTAAAGTCTTGGAGAGATCAGGAATACAAGGCACATACCTAAACATAGTAAAGGCAATATACAGCAAGCCTATAGCCAACATCAAACTCAATGGAGAGAAGCTTAAATCAATCCCACTGAAATCAGGGACAAGACAAGGCTGCCCACTCTCTCCCTACCTCTTCAACATAGTACTTGAAGTCCTAGCCAGAGCAATAAGACAACTAAAGGAGATCAAGGGGATACAGATCGGAAAGGAAGAGGTCAAAGTGTCACTATTCGCAGATGATATGATAGTATATATGACTGACCCCAAGAATTCAACCAAAGAACTCCTCCAGTTGATAAACACCTTCAGCAAAGTGGCAGGATACAAAATCAACTCAAAAAAATCAGAAGCCCTCCTGTATACCAAAGACAAAATGGCCGAGAAAGAAATTAGGGAAACAACACCCTTCACAATAGCCACTAACCACATAAAGTACCTTGGGGTGACACTAACCAAGCAAGTGAAAGACCTGTTTGAGAAAAACTTCAAGTCTCTGAAGAAAGAAATTGAAGAAGATCTCAGAAGATGGAAAGATCTCCTGTGCTCATGGATTGGTAGGATTAACATTGTGAAAATGGCCATCCTGCCAAAAGCAATCTACAGATTCAATGCAATTCCCATCAAAATACCAACTCAATTCTTTACAGACCTTGAAAAAAAGATTCTCAGCTTCATATGGAGAAACAAAAAACCCAGAATCTCCAAAACAATCCTGTACAACAACAGATCATCTGGAGGTATCTCCATCCCCGATCTCAAGTTGTACTACAGAGCAATAGTAATAAAAACTGCATGATATTGGCATAAAAACAGAAAGGAGGATCAATGGAACCGTATAGAAGACCCAGAAATAAACCCACACACCTATGAATACTCGATATTTGACAAAGAAGCCAAAACCATTCAATGGAAAAAAGACAGCATCTTCAACAAATGGTGCTGGTCCAACTGGATGTCCACATGCAGAAAAATGAAAATAGATCTATATTTATTACCCTGCACAAAACTAAAGTCCAAGTGGATCAAAGACCTCAACATAAAACCAGATACTCTAAATCTGTTAGAAGAAAAAGTTGGGAACAGCCTAGAACTCATTGGCACAGGAGACAACTTCCTGAACAGAACACCAACAGCACAGGCTCTAAGAGCAACAATCAATAAATGGGACCTCATGAAACTGAAAAGCTTCTGTAAAGCAAAGGACACTGTCATCAAAACAAAACGCCTGCCTACAGATTGGGAAAGAATCTTCACTAACCCTTTATCTGACAGAGGACTAATATCGAGTATATACAAAGAACTAAAGAAGCTGAAAAGCAGCAAACCAAGTAATCCACTTAAAAATGGGGAACAGAGCTAAACAGAGAATTCTCTGTAGAGGAATATCAAATGGCAGAGAAACACTTAAAGAAATGCTCATCCTCATTAGCCATCAGGGAAATGCAAATCAAAACGACCCTGAGATATCACCTTACACCCATCAGAATGGCCAAAATGAAAAACTCAAGGGACAACACATGCTGGAGAGGTTGTGGAGAAAGGGGAAGCCTCCTCCACTGCTGGTGGGAATGTAAACTGATACAACCACTCTGGAAATCTATCTGGCGCTTTCTAAGACAATTAGGAATAGTGCTTCCTCAAGACCCAGCTATACCACTGCTAGGTATATACCCAAAGTTTGCTCAAGTACACAAAAGAGATATTTGCTCAACCATGTTTATAGCTGCTTTATTTGTAATAGCCAGAACCTGGAAACAACCCAGATGTCCATCAACGGAGGAATGGGTACAGAAATTGTGGTATTTTTACACAATGGAATACTACTCAGCAATCAAAAAGGAGGAAATCATGAAATTTGCAGGCAAATGGTGGGATCTAGAAAAGATCATCCTGAGTGAAATATCCCAGAAGGAGAAAGACAAACACGGTATATACTCACTTATATAGACCTATAAGATATGATAAACATAATGAAATCTATACACCTAAAAAAGATAATCAAGAGAGCGGACATGGGGTATGATTATCAATCCTTGTTTTGAAAGACAGATGGGATGCACATTAAACATTGACAGGAGTCTACGGAGTGCATTTGAAAAACTCTAACTAGCAGTGTTTTCAAAGCAAAGACTCATGACCAAACCTTTGGCAGAGTACAGGGAATCATAAGAAAGAAGGGGAGTTAGTCTGATGAGGAAAGGATAGGAGCTCCACAAGGACCAAACATATCTGGGCACAGGGTCTTTTCTGAGACTGACATGCAACCAAGGACCATGTATGAATGTAACCTAGAACCTCTGCTCAGATGTAGCCTGTGGTAACTCAGTAACCAATTGGTTTCCCATAGTGAGGGGAACAAGGACTATTTCTAACAGGAACTCAATGACTGGCTCTTTGGCCTCCCCACCCCCCAAGGGAGGAGCAGTCCTGTTAGGCCACAGAGGAGAGCTTTGCAGCCAGTCCTGAAGATACCTGATAAAACAAGATCGGATGAATGGGGAGGAGGTTCCCCCTATCAGTGGACTTGGCAAGGGGCACGGTGGAGATGAGGGAGAGAGGGAGGGACTGGGAGGGAATGAGGGATCGGGACACGGTTGGGATACAGAGTTAATAAAATGTAACTGATAAGAAAAAAATAAAATTAAAAAAAAAATAAATAAATTAGAAACAACAAGACAATTCAAAGAATGAATGAAACCAAGAGCTGTTTTTTGGTTGTTTTTTTTTTCTTTTTTTGAGAAAATCAACAGGATAGACAAACCCTTAGCCAAACTACATAAAAGGCAGAGAGACACTATCCAAATCAACAAAATCAGTAATGAAAAGGGAGACGTATCAACAGACACTGGTGAAATCCGAACAATTATTAGGTCTTACTCCCAAAAAAAACCTATGTGCCACAAAATTTGAAAATCTAAATGGAATGGACAATTTTCTTCATCGCTTCCACTTTCCAAAGCTGAATCAATATCAGGTAAATAAATTAAATAATTCTATATCCCCTAAGGAAATAGAAGCTGTCATCAAAAGTCTCCCATGAAAAAAAAAAAAAAAAAAAGCCCAAGGACAGATGGTTTCAGGGCAGAATTCTACCAGATCTTCAAAGAAGAGCTAACACTAGTACTCTTCAAACTATTCCACGAAATAGAAACAGAAGGAACATTACCAAACTCATTCTATGAAGCCACATTCACCTTGATACCTAAACCTCACAAAGACCCAACAAAGAAAGAATTTCAGGCCCATGTTCCTTATGAATAGGGAAAAATACTCAATAAAATACTCACAAACCGAGTCCAGGAACACATCAAAAATATCATCCACCATGACTAAGTAGGCTTCATGCTAGGTATGCAGGAATGGTTCAATATATGGAAATTTATCAATGTGATCCACCATATAAAAAAAAACAGAAAAAAAACACACATGATAATCTCCATAGATGTTGAAAAAGCATTTGATAAAATACAACATTTGTTTTTGTTTAAAGTCCTGGAGAGAGAGAGATCAGGGATGTACCTCTTTTTTAAATTGCATTATTTGATTTGTTGGTGCTTAATTTCTTGACTTTTTAAAAATATATTTTGGATATTAACCCTCTTTCAGATTTTGAGTTGGTGAAAATCTTTTCTCAGTCTGTAGGCTATAGTTTTGTTCTGTTTACAGTGTCCCTTGATTTACAAAAACTTTTTATGAGGTCCCATTTACTAATTGTTGATCTGGGTTCCCGAGCTGTTGATATTCTGTTCAGAACTCCTTTGCCAATGAGTTTGAGGCTCTTCTCCCCTTTCCCCCCTTTTTCTTTCAATAGATTTAGTGTGCCTGGCTTTATGTTGAAGTCTTTGATCCACTTGGACTTTAATTTTGTGCTAGTAATAGATATGGGTCTATTTGCATTTTTCTACATGTGGACATACAGTTAGACCAGCACCATTTGTTGAAGATACTATCTTTTTTTTTTCCATTGTACATTTCTGGCATCTTTGTAAAAAATCAGGTGTCTGTAGGTTTCTAAAATTAACAGGCAACTTTGTGAAATCCATACTTGCAGCGTATGCTGAACAAACATACTGTTTCAATCACAGGAAAAAACTATTTGATTTTAAGTAATCTATGGACAAGGAAGTTATATCCATGCGTACATTTATTGATGTTGGCTGATGCAATAAAATGAATATTTTATTCTTTTCCTTGGACAAGTCTATCCCCCAAATCTTCTTGTTGTGTATTTGTTGAAGTGTGTTTTTATAGCTAAGGATTAGCTAAGTGTCATAGGTAGAAGTAAAAGCCACTGTCTTTTTAAATAGGATAGAAAAGAACTATAGGATGGCCCTGAAAATCTCCCACTACATGTGGAGAACCTTCATCTTTCTGCATTTCAGCAGAAATTAGTGTTCTTCAGTCTAATCAGCATGCCCACAGCAGTGTTTCTATTGCTTCCAAAACCAGTCTGTACTCCTGGTTTTATTTGCTATAGAAGATAGCATTTTCCAATATATAATAATCATGTCTCGATGTTTAAAATGTCATTTTCTGAGGCACAGGTGTAATTCTATCCCATTGACTCAAATTTATGAAAGTAAAACTTTCTGCTCCTTATAATCTGGATATGTTGGCTGATGGTATAAAATACTTATGACTAATTTTTCTTGCTTGCTTCCTTTTGCTAAGTCTCAGGTTCCGTGATTTTACAGAAGCCACTACTTCCTATTGCATCCTCCACTACCTTATTATTCCCTATAATTTTCTCCCCTGAATTTTTTGAGCAATTTCAATTTATTATTGACCATTAAGTCATCTATGTTCATGTTAGTTTGTTGAGGCTAGATTTTTCTAGCCTTGTGGTATCTGAAGTGTGCACACTGAATTATTTTATATGAAAAAGTTTGCTATATTTCTTATTTGCCTAAGATGTTTCAAGAAGTATTTGAATATATTCAATTAGTGGAATTATTCAAAAAGCACAAAATTTAAAATCATGTAAATAAAATTGAATAGGCTCCTGTGAACTGAGTTCATGTGAAAGCCAAAGTCTCAGGCTGAAAATGCATGAACTGCTAGAAAATATAGAACGGTTGTATTGAGGTGAGGTTTGGAAAGCTGAGACAATGACCTATTGTAAAGTGTCAACACATGTCAAGGGCTACTTCAAAAAATCAGACTCTGGACAAGGGATTGGATTTCTATCTATGTATATATGTGAGTGAGACCAAATAGTTTTGGTTGCTTTTTCCTATGAAATAAAACTAAGAACTAAAAACAACAAAAAGAGGTATCTATCTGTGAGTGAACATAATGATTGCCAGGTCATACATGAGATATATGTAAGAAAGGGACATGAAACCCTGTGTT
Source organism: Psammomys obesus (assembly GCF_907164565.1). Lineage (NCBI taxonomy): Eukaryota > Metazoa > Chordata > Mammalia > Rodentia > Muridae > Psammomys > Psammomys obesus. Next base: position 6,010,266 of record NW_026585987.1, read on the forward strand.
TGATAGTCACTAAGAGAGTATGGTTTCTGGTTAGGGACAGATGTTACAAGAACTGGATCCTGAAACACCAGCTTCCTGAAAAGGAGTGAAAATGTTGCCACTAGAGTCTAGAGGCCCAGTTCTGGGACACAATGCCCATCCATACTTGTATCATGTGAGGGTCCATTCCAATATTGAGCAAAAAGAATGTATAAGAAGAAAGTAGATGTGAAATTAGGTAATGATGAATCAGAGTGAAAATCCAGTTTAAAAAGGTCAAGTGGTCCTATAGACAATTTTTGTCCATTATATCTCATCAAGTAGAAGTTCAATAAATGATATAAATGTTTATGCAGAAGGGGGCCACAGACCTGCAACAGTCCTTGTGCTGCACCAAGAGATTATGCACTACACAAAAAAGACAGGTATAAGGAGCGAAAGACCTTGAATCCTCTCCTTCCATCAATCTTACACACAAACACAATAAAATGCAAAGAAGCCACATGTTAGGGTTTGAAAGACAGGAGGAACAGCAGGGTGGCAAATGTTTAATGACTGTTTTTTTTTTGTTTTTTTTTTTTTGCTGGAAAAAAATGTGACTGTAGTGTTCGGTGATTGCCATATTGCAAATACTCCTATCAGAGCCAAAGTCCAGTTCTAAGGAACATTGCTTAACTTCATCTTGGAAAGATATGTGTGCAGTAGGCTCTAGTAAACGGGTTTGTACTGAAAGTTTTGGTTATGTTGTGTAGATATGTTTGCAATCCCAAGTGTGAGATGCAGGAATGCTTCATCCATAGCTGATATCAGCCTTGTGAGAGGGTGTATGAGCTTTGTCACCTGGAAACTGCCTCATGAGGGATGTATGGTTTTTGCCAGGGGAAAGACAGCCTGGTGAAGACTTTGAGAAGGTATGAATAGGATGAGACAGAAAGAGAGAGAGAGAGAGAGAGAGAGAGAGAGAGAGAGAGAAAGAGAGATCACTTCAAGACACTCCTAAAGAGAAATGGTTTGGAGAACGCTTCAGGAAGGATGCTGTTCCCTGTGCTGCTGGTGGTCCTTGTTGCTTCTTTTAAATTACTGGGTTGCTGGGTTGCTGGATTGCTGGGATGCTTGATGCTGGTCTGCCATTTTGTTGGTTTGCTGTATAACCTAATGGTGAAGAGTAGAATTGCCCCAAGGAACTATGTCTAAAGAGGTCTACATCCCCTGTCACTACTAACCTTTTGTTTTTTTTTTTTTTTTTTTTTTGTTTTTTTTTCTTCTACTCTGGGTAAGGGGGTTGGAAGGGAGGTAGATTACAAATGAAGTAGATTTAAAAAAATAAAAGTCTACACTAGTTCAAGCCAGCTTCATGCCACTAAAGGAAAAAAAAACAGATATAATGCGCAATTATAATATAATGGAGATTGTTAAGAATAAATGAAAATGAAGTTGTTTTACTAATTGAATAGTGATGGCACTTATGGGAGAGTTTTCAAATGAATTCCCAGTTTGAAAGAAGATTAGACAGGGCACAGTTGGCAACAATTTTAATAAAAGATTAAAGAAAAGAGGGATTTTTAAAAAAAATGAACCAAGTAATAAAATTTATGAACACATGATCAAGCAGTAAACTAAGAGAGGCAATTCATCAAACAATGACTAACTTCAAAAAATTACAGGCTTAAATCCACCCTCAAACTGAAAATAGCTACAAGAAAATATAGGGAGAAGGCTTCTGGATGTTAGTTTGAAATTTATTTATTAGTGTAACCCCTCAAAGCAAAAACTGTCAGAAGAAAACAGGGAGAAATTTTTCTGATCTTAGTCTGTAAAATAGACGAGATACAAGACAATTATAAGCCAGGTAACTGGTAAAGGAAGGTGTTAGTTGAATTAATAACTTTATAATGCATATGGAAGTCAAGATATTACATAGTATAGAACAAGCATATGAACTTTTTGTCAGTAATATTTTTTTCTTAAATTTTATACACATGCACTTTTAATTTGTTCTAATTAATCTTCTCTCCAACTGCTTTCATCTGCCTTTCATACCCTTCTTTCTTGTCCTTACTTTATTTTTTCTGCTCCTTTTATTTATTTTTAATGTTTTATATTAATTACAGCTTATTCACTTTGTATCCCAGCAGTAGCTGCCTCCCTCTTTCCCTCCCAATCCCACCGTACCTCTTTCATCTCCTTCCATGACCCTTTCCAAGTCCAATGATAGGAGAGGTCCTCTTCCCCTTCCATCTGACCCTAGCCTATCAAGTCTTATGAGGACTGGCTACATTGTGTTCTCCTGTGGCCTGGTAAGGCTACTCCCCACTCAGGAGGAGGTGATCATAGAGCTAGCCCATGAGTTCATGTCAGAGACGACCCCATTTACTAGGTAACCCACTTGGATTATGAGTCGTCATGGGCTACATCTGTGCAGGGGTTCTAAATTATCTCCATGCATGGTCCTTGGGTTGGAGTTTGGAGTATTAGTCTCAGATAAGACACCTGGGCCCAGATATCTTTGTTCTGTTGAGCTCCTTGTGGAGTTCCTGTCCCTTCCAGGTCTTTCTATCTCCCCATTCTTTCATAAGATTTGCTGCACTCTACCCAAAGTTTGGTATGAGTCTCAGCATCTGCTTTAATCCCTGTTGGAGAGAGTCTTTCAGAAGTCCTCTGTGGTAGGCTCCTCCCTCTTCTGATATCCATCCCATTTGCCTTTCTGAGTGAGGATTGATCATCTTACCCAGGGTCCTCCTTCTTGCTTAGCTTCTTTAAATATACAGAGTTTAGTATATTTATCCTATATTATATGTCTAATGCCCACTTATAAGTGAGTATATATCATGTGTGTCTTTCTGCTTCTGGGTTACCTCACTCAGGATGATCTTTTCTAGATCCCACCATTTGCCTACAAATTGCATGATTTCCTTGTTTTTATTTGCTGAGTAGTATTCCATTGTGTAAATACACCACAATTTCTGTATCCATTCCTCACTTGAGAAATATCTGGGTTGTTTCCAGATTCAGGCTATTATGGATAAAGCTGTTACAAACATGGTTGAGCAGATGTCCTTTTTGTATACTTGAGGATCTTTTGGATATATGTCTAGTAGTGGTATAGATGGATCTTGAGGAAGCACTATTCCTAATTGTCTGAGAAAGCACCAGATTGATTTCCAAAGTGGTTGTGCAAGTTTACATTCCCACCAGCAGTGGAGGAGGGTTCCCCTTTCTCCACAACCTCTCCAGCATGTGTTGTCCCTTGAGTTTTTCATTTTGGCCATTCTGATGGGTGTAAGGTGAAATATCAGGTCATTTTCATTTGCATTTCCCTCATGACTAATGACGTTGAGCATTTCTTTAAGTGTTTCTCTGCCATTTGATATTCCTCTATTGAGAATTCTGTTTAGCTCTGTACCCCATTTTTTAAATGGATTAATTGATTTCTTGCTAATTAACTTTTTAAGTTCTTTATATATTTTGGTTATTAGCCCTCTGTCAGATACAGGGTTGGTGAAGATCCTTTCCCAATCTGTAGGCAGTAATTTTGTTCTAACGACAGGGTCCTTTGCTTTACAGAAGCTTTTCAGTTTCATGAGGTCCCATTTCGTGACTTAGAGCCTTTGCTGTTGGTATTCTGTTCAGGAAGCTGTTTCCTGTGTCAATGAGTTTGAGGCTCTTACCCACTTTTTCTTCTAAGAGGTTTAGTATGTCTGGGTTTATGTTGAGTTCTTTGATCCACTTGGACTTTAGTTTTGTACAGGGTGATAAGTATGGATCTATTTTCATTTTTCTACATGTAGACGTCCAGTTGGACCAGCACCATTTGTTGAAGATGCTATCTTTTTCCACTGTATGGTTTTGGCATTTTTATCAAAAATCAGGTGTCCCTAAGTGTGTGGATTTATTCCAGGGACTTCTATTTGATTCCATTGATCCACCAGTCATTTTTTTATGCCATTACCATGCAGTTTTTAGTATTGTTGCTTTATAGGACAGCTTGAGATCAGGGATGGAGATACCTTGAGAAGATCTTTTATTGTAGACGATTGTTTTAGCAATTCTGGGTTTCTTGTTATTCCATATGAAGGTGAGAATTTTTCTTTCAAGGTCTGCAAAGAATTGTGTTGGTAATTTGATGGGAATTGCATTGAATCTGTAGATAGGTTTTGATAAGATGGCCATTTTCACTATGTTAATCTTGCCAAGCCATGAGCATGGGAGATAATTCCATTTTCTGATATCCACCTCTAATTCTTTTTTCAGAGGCTGGAATTTTTTTTCAAACAAGTCTTTGACTTGCTTGGTTAAGATCACACCAAGGTACTTTATGTCATTTGTGGCTATTGTGAAGTGTGTTGTTTCCCTAGTTTCTTTCTCAGGCCTTTTGTCTTTTGTATACAGAAGGGCTCCTGATTTTTTTGAGTTAATTTTGTATCCACCCACTTTGCTGAAGATGTTTATCATCTGTAGGAGTTCCTTGGTAGAATTTTTGGGTTCACTAAGGTGTACTAACAGATCAACTGCCAAATAGTGATACTTTGACTTCTTCCTTTTCAATTTGTATCTCCTTGATTTCCTTTAGTTGTCTTATTGCTCTAGGAAGAACTCCCAGAACTATGTTGAAGAGATATGGAGAGAGTGGGCAGCCTTGTCTTGTCCTTGATTTCAGTAGGATTGCTTTAAGTTTCTCTGTGTTTAGTTTGAGGTTGGCTATAGGCTTGCTATATATTGCCTTTACTATGTTTAGGTGTGTGCCTTGTATCCCTGATCTCTCAAAGACTTCATCCAATATCAATGGATATAAGATTTTGTCAAATGCTTTTTCAGCATCTAAGGAGATGATCATGTGTTTTTTCTCCTTCAGTTTGTTTATATGGTGGATCACATTGATGGATTTCCATATATTGAACCACCCCTGCATGCCTGGGATGAAGGCTACTTGGTCACAGTGGATGGTATCTTTGATATGTTCTTAGATTCAGTTTGCATGTATTTTGTTGAGTATTTTTGCCTCAATGTTCATAAAGGAGATTGGCCTGAAATTCTCTTTCTTTCTTGGGTCTTTGTGAGGTTTAGGTACCAAGGTGACTGTGGTTTCATAGAATGAGTTTGGTAGTGTTCCTTCTGTTTCTATTTTGTGGAATAGCTTGAAGAGAACTGGAGTTAGCTCTTCTTTGAATGTCTGGTAGAATTCTGTGCTGAAACCATTTGTCCCTTGGTCTTTTTTTGCATGGGAGACTTTTGATGACTGCTTCTATTTTCTTAGGAGATATAGGACTATTTAATTGGTTTATGTGGTCTTGATTCAGATTTAGGAAGTGAAATTGATCAAGGGAATTGACCATTTCATTTAGAATTTCAAATTTTGTGGCATATAGTTTTTTGAAATAAGACCTAATGATTGTTTGGATTTCCTCAGTGTCTGTAGTTATGTCCCCCTTTTCATTTCTGATTTTGTTGATTTGCATGGTGTCTCTCTGCCTTTTAGTTAGCTTGGCTAAGGGTTTGTCTAGCTTGTTGATTTTCTCAAAGAACCAGCTCTTGGTTTCATTGATTCTTTGAATTGTTTTCTTTGTTTCTAATTGATTTATTTCAGCCCTGAGTTTGATTATTTCCAGTCGTCCATTCCTCTTTGGTGTATCTGCTTTTTTTCCCCTAGGGCTTTTAGGTGAGCCATTAGGTTTCTTGAATGAGATGTTTCAACTTTCTTCTTGAAGGCAGTTAGTGCTATGAACTTGCCTCTGCTTACATTGTGTCCCGTAAGTTTGGTTATGTTGTGTCTTCATTTTCATTGAATTCTAGGAAGACTTTAATTTCTTTATTTCTTCCCTGACTCAGCTATCATTTAGTAGCAAGTTGTTCAGTTTCCATGTGTGTATAGGCTTTTTGCTATTTCTGTTGTTGTTGAGGTCCAGCTTCATTTCATGATGATCAGATAGGATACAAGGGATTATTTCATTCTTGTATCTGTTGAGGATTTCTTTATGGCCAATCATATGGTCTATTTTGGAGAAGGTTCCATGAGGTGCTGAGAAGAAGGTAATTTCTTTTGTGTTCGGGTATAAGGTTCTGTAAATACCTGTTAGGTCCATTTGATTCATGACCTCTGTCAGAGATATTGTTTCTTTGTTTAATTTCTGTTTTGTTGAACTGCTTGAGAGTGGGGTTTTGAAGTCTCCCACTATTAATGTGTGGGGATCAATGTGTGATTTAAGTTTTATTAATGTTTCTTTTACAAATGTGGGTGCCTTTGTATTTGGGGCATAGATTTTCAGGATTGTGATGTCTTCCTGGTGAAATTTTCTCTTGATGCGTATGAAGTATTCTTCCCAATCTCTTTTTATTAATTTTGGCGGAAAGTCTATTTTATCGAATAGTAGAATGGCTACTCCTGCTTGTTTCTTGGGTCCGTTTGCTTGGAAAGTCGTCTTCCAACCTTTTACCCTCAGGTAATGTCTATCTTTGTGACTTAGGTGTGTTTCTTGTATGCAACAGATTTTTGGGTCTTGTTTATGCATTCATTCTGTCAGTCTGTGTCTTTTTATTGGAGAATTGAGTCCATTAATGTTGAGAGAGATTAATGTCCAGTGGCTGTTAGATCCTTTGATTTTGATGTTGGCTGTTGTAGTAAGTTTGTGTACTTGGCTACTTTTTGTTTTACTGTAGTGGGGTTATTTATTTCCTGTGTTTTCTTAAAAGTAGCTAGTTTTCTTGGGTTGTATTTTTTCTTCTAGTAGCTTCTGTAACGCTGGATTTGTGTGTAGGTATTGTTGAAATTTGTTTTTGTCATTGAATATCTTGTTTTCTCCATCCATGAGGACTGAGAGTTTTGCTGGGTATAGTAGCCTGGGATGACTTCTGTGTTCTCTTAAGGTCTGCATGATATCTGTCCAGGCCCTTCTGGCTTTCATGGTCTCTGTTGAGAAGTCAGGTGTGATTCTGATGGGTTTGCCATTATATGTTACTTGGCCTTTTTCCCTTGCAGCTTTTACTATTTTTCCTTTGTTCTGTATACTTACTGTTTTGATTATTATGTGGTGAGAGGATTTTCTTTTCTGGTCTAATATCTCCTTCAATTCCTGCCACATTCCCTCATTCTCCATTAAACTATTTATCTCTTATTCTTCAATTATTATTGCTACCTATATTTGCATGTATGTATGTGGATGGATTTATCATTCATCTATATATCATCTGTCTCTATATCTATCATCTATCTGTGCATCAAATCATCTATCTATCTTTTATCTATCTACCTACCATCTAATACTATCTATGAATCTATCTATATCCTGCCTAGTCCATTTAATGCTGTTCATAGATATATTTCAGAGGCTGTCCAATTAGGATAAATAACCTATCATGGAATTCAACCTTAGAGAAGACTGATTTTCCCATTTCAGGAACCATCAACCACCTACCATTCTTCCTCTAGAGGTGGGGCCTTCTGATATTTCCCTCACACAAATTGAGATGTAGGTTGGTTTTATTTTTCAGGTTTTGTTTAGGTCACCACATTCATGAGATTTCATGAGTGCAGCTTCTCTGCCACATGAATAAGACATTATCTTGCTGCAGCCATCATGGTCATCAAGCTCTTATGATGTTTTCACATCCTCTTCTGCCATGCTTCCTGGGCCTTATGTGTAGAGTTTGCACTGTAGATTTATCAGTTGGAATTGGGATTATCACAAGGACTCCTTTGTCTGCCTAATTATATCTATTAATGTGTTTTTTATTATACTCATTAATATATTTCTATATATTATATGTGGGCATAGCCATTAATATATATTTCACCAACATATGAAAACGAGCTTATAGAAAACTATATGTCTGTTCTCTCCATGACAATATTTTCTAAACCAACCATTCTATTCATTGAGCTGCTGGAGACAAGAGCACATTGAAACTTCTCTCTCTTTTTCCTAAGATCAAATCTTTCACCAACTCATATTGATTGGTTCCCCCAAAAGTTTGAAAATATCATTTTATTTTTCTCACCACTGCCCATCTGAACTCTTATAATAGTTTCCTGAATAGTCTCTTCATTTTCACTTTCTTTCCCTTCCAATTGATTCACTGAATGGGATCCCTTAAAAAAAAAAAAAACAGATTAGTTCATATGACTATGTCACTCAAAATTCTCAATTTGCATTCTCCCTCAGCAAAAGAAAACAAAATTTCAGCTCCTCTGTTGATTCTAGACAAAGGAATAAGACCCATCTAATGGCATTCAAGTCCTATTCCCCAAAACGTGTGAACCTGTGGCAAGCAAGTATGAAAGTAGCAGTTGAAAGCCAATGGCCATTTGCCTGGATTTAAAATAAGGAAACGAATTTTTGGTCAGTTGTGTAGGCTATCATCATAAGAACTTTCTATTTTCCCTTCACTTTTAGCTATACTTTTGTTTGTAGATATCTTATTGGATTGTTGTGATTATTATCTTTAAGTGAGGCTATTGAAGCCATGCTTCTTTGCTTTTAAGTAGATCTTAGTAGACACACTATTGTGTTTAAAGTGATTCAAAGAAAAAAAAATGTTAGAGAGAAAGTAACCCTGATGGCTAGAGGTCTCTCACAATGTCAAATAAATAAATAGATAGATAGATAGATAGATAGATAGATAGATAGATAGATAAAATTGGTAAGCTTAAACTCTAACTGGTTAGGGTTGGAACATGCAGCTACATAACAGAATGCTTGCCTTACATGTGAGAATTTGACAGCAGGTTCCTCTACCCATTGAGCCATCTGGTCCATGGAAACTTGTTTTTGTTGGTGTATAGAAACCATGCCATAATTTCTAGTAGGTATGCCCAGTAAACTCATACTTGGTTGTCCTTGAATTTGAATCTGCCCTCTTTTTGTGTGACCATGAAGTAAGAAAAATGGATAAGTAGACAACACTGAGCCCATTAAAAGCATCAAGAACAGTCACAAGGATCCGCTGAGTAGAAACTAGAGACAGTAGAGCACAACTCATAGCAGAGTGGTGTGGCATTTAATTCATCTGCCTCAGAGCAGGGCACTGAGAGCCAAGGGCATAGGCTGAAAAGCCATTACCATTGTGGTCCCTGTTAATAGAGTGTTAACAATTCTTTGATGGTTGCCCGGGAAGACCATTTGAAACTTGTCAGCTGTAGGACCCTAGGATAACTTTATGTAATTTTAAGCTGAAGTTTCAGATAAATTATCACAGCAATATGAAGCTCCACAGTTGCTTAGAGGCATCTATATCGTTTGGCCAGTGCACCCCTCTTCAATTCTCTTGGGCATTTCCTTTGTCATCTGGCCTTGTTCTAGCCCTCTTTGCTACTCTAACTTCCCTTCTATTCTTTCTGGAGTGTACTTTGTGTCTTAGTTCAGGCATTCCCAGAAGCAAACCCTGAGATAAATACTTGAATTCAAGCTATTTTTTTTCGATGGTTGTTCCAGGAAACACAGGGAGGAGATGGAAGACTGAGTCAAGAAAAGTCAAATACCCAATAACAGCAGGCTGGTGAGCAATTCACTGATGGGGACATTGGACACTTACTACTGGAGAAAGGGAAACAAGTAGAAAGAAACTTGCTTGAGCCATCACCATTATAATCTTAGATATTTAATAATTGATTATTGAGAGGAGAAACATGGCAAAATTAATGAGTGGTCTGGCATATGGACTGTGATCATTGTGCTGACACATTTACTATGTTTCCAACACATTAGAGCTAGGTCACCCTTCTAGGTTTTATATAGTCTCCATGTAGCCACTGAAGCTCTCTTGTTAATCATCTAAAGCTGAAACTCCAACTAAATTTCTAACATTAATTCCAGAGAGAGGAGAGATACAGAAGAGGCTTTGCATAGTTTCTTGGGATACACAGCCAGGTGGAGAAAGGAACAGACACTAAGATTTGTGGAAGAGTGACTTTATGATGAGAAGATTCTTGAGTGATTTTTAACATGTTCCATTTTTCTACACTATTACATGAAATGAGCTAAATCAGTATTACACTTTCATTATTTATTTCAAACAATTATTGCTTTTATTTTTAAAATGATGACTTCTGGATGTGAGTCATTTGTTGTTGTGTTAAACCTTACTTAATATTATTTTTGCTTTTTAACTTACTGGTCTTACAAATCATTGACCTTTCTTGTTCTTTAAAAGTAATTTGTGATAAGTATAAAGTATGAAGATATCATTTTGCTGAAAGCCTGAGAAATACATTATAGCATGTGGTTTTTACTCACAGAAATATTCAAGTAATGCCACTACAGAATTTTCTTAATGCATGCTAAGAATAAAAGAATTATAAATAGCAACAATATCAAAAATTACTGAAATGAAAAGTGCTTCTATGTTATAATTTACATGTAAAGATATGTGTGTGTGTGTATGCATACTTTGGGTAAAGCTAAAAAGTGAGAATAAAATTAATGCCTTTTTCAAACTACCTCTCATGTAGAAAGTCTTCATAATAGGTCACTGCTATGAAACCATTTTGTATTGTAAACTTAAAGAGTTGAGTGTTAATATACTGCAATATGGGATTCATGGCTCAGGAATGTAACATCATGTAACACTGATATGTCTTCTGTCATATACTCAATAAGGGACACAAACAAATCTTGTCCTCAAACATACAGTATTTTTGAAGAAAAGACAAAAATCACAGTGACACAATCCAGTTAGACAGACAGCCTTCAGATGTGTAAGAGATGAGAAAATTATGTCCCCCAGTTTATTGCCTATTAACATTCCTGATGACTCTCAAAAGCAATCTTTAATTGCACAAAGAACAGTAAGAAATTTTAATTTCTTCTCCATCTGACCAGGATTATTAAAGGTTCTGTGTACTATCCTGCCACTCCCTATTTGATAAAATCTTAGATTCACCTTTGTCTCTAAATGTGAAAATGTTTGAGGAGCTTCAGCAAAAACTCTAGCTACTGAATCACCAGTAAAATTAATTATTGCCAAATTCTTGACTTTGCACATAGAAACAAAATATAGACCTCCATCTTTGACAAACAGAATTATTTAAAGTGAAGCAAAGACCGTAGGAGAGTGAAGAACATTGTGTTAGTCTGGATACTGGAGCAGGGCAACAAGTTCCAAGCTAAACTACTGTGGCTGTCAGAAGGAAACCTGAATGACAATAAATGAAGGAGAGATACACAGGAGTCCTACTTCTCCTAATACTTGCATTAAGAGTTAAGCACCTTCCCTAGGGTCCTCCTTGTTGTTTAGCTTCTTTAGTTTTGTAGATTTTAGTATGTTTATCCTATATTAATTCTCATTCAGAAGGGAAAACAGGATAGACACCAGAAGGGGTAGGAAAGAGAAAACAGGAAGGGAACCTACCACAGATCTCCTCTAAAAAACTCCACCCAGCAGGGGATCAAAGCAGATGCAGACTCAGAGCCAAATTTTGGACAGAGCACAGGGAATCCTATGGAAGAAGAGGGAGATAGACGGACCTGGATGGGACAGGAACCCCACAAGGAGACCACCAAAACCAAAAAAACTGGGACCAGGAGGGACTACAGAGACAGATACAGCAACCAAAGACCACGCATTGAGAGGACCTAACCCCTGTTCAGATGTAACCCATAGACAGTTTAGTCTCCATGTGGGTTCCCTAGGAAAAGGAAAAGGAACAGTATTTGACATGAACTTGGTTGTCTGCTTCTTGATCACTTCTCCCCGGTGTGGTGACCTAGCCAGCCCACAGAGGAAGGGGATCCAGTCAGTCCTGGTGGAACCTGATAGGCTAGGGTCAGACAGGAGGGAAGGAAGACCTCTCCTATTAGTGGACTAAGGGAGAGGGATAGGGGAGGAATAGGGAGGGAGGGTCAGACCAGGAAGAGATGAGGGAAGGGCCTACAGTGGGATAAACCCTAAAAAAATCTTGCATTAAAACCAGAACTGATTGGAGTATCAGTCTCAGGAAAGACTCCTATGTGCAGATTTTTTGATTCTGTTGCTCTCCTTGTGGAGCTCCTGTCCTCTCCAGATCTTAATATTTCCCACTTCTTTCATAAGATTCCCTGCGCTCTGCCCAAAGGTTGCCCATAAGTCTTAGCATCTGCATTGATAGTCTGCAGGACAGAGCCTTTCAGAGGTCCTCTGTGTCAGGCTCCTGACTTGTTCCCTCTTTCCTCCTTCTTCTGATACTCCAACCAAGGACTATGCATGGAGATAACCTAAGACCCCTGCACAGATGTAGCCCATGGCAGTTCAGTATCCAAGTGGGTTCCATTGTAATAGGAACAGGGACTGTCTCTGACACGAACTGATTGGCCTGCTCTTTAATTACCTCCCCCTGAGGGGGAAGCAGCATTACCAGGCCACAGAAGAAGACAATGCAGCCACTCCTGATGAGACCTAATTGACTAGAATCAGAAGGAAGGAAAAGAAGTCCTTCCCTATCAGTGGACTTGGGGAGGGGCATACATGCAGAGGGTGGAGGAAGGGAGGGATTGGGACTGGAGGAGGGAGGGAACCACAGGGGGGATACAAAGAAAATAAAGTGTAATTAATAAAAAAAAATCCAGAATTGAGAAACTCTTTGATGGAGACATTAAAATAAATTTAATGCTTCGTGTGCATCAAATGGTGCTTACATTACACCTCTTGATTTTTATGGGCAGGAGGAAAAATATGACCTATATGACAGGATAAAAACTAGTAGGGCCGTGTGAATTGCTTTAACAATGCTGTGACCAATGTACTCTACATGAAAAAGCAGCATATAGGAGGATTTATTTAGGCTCCTGGCTTCAGAGGTCTTAATCCATCCTGGTGGAAAAGGGCAGTTTATGTAAAGGTGGGCAAGAAACCAAAGAAAAGGAAGTCAGTGCTCTCCTGGCTTCTTATGCAGCCCCTTCTAATCTATATTGGTCCCCAAACTATAGGGCAGTACTCACATCATGGAGAGTCTTCTCCACTCAGTTCACCTGCTCCAAAAACATCCTTTCAGGCATGCTCAGCTTTTCAGTCTCCTAGGGGATTCTATACCTGTCAAATTGACAGTCATGATTAATCCTCACATGGTGTCTCAGAGGAAAGAAGGAAAAGACAGCAGAAGTTGCATATCAGGAACTGCAGCCATGCTTTGAAAAAATGTGACTGACAGGAAAGGTGAAAAGAATGAGAGATTTCTAGATCCCAAAAAGATGTGAGACCTACTTTTGTCACAAGCCTCTGTGTCTTTGGCATTCACCCAGAGGAATAATATTTTTCCTTCAAAACTCCATTTATTTCTAGAAGACCGTTTCCACCTCACATTGCTCCATCAGTGACTCTTACACTCTTACTTCCCCCTCTTTCTTGGAGTTCCCTGAGTTTCAGAGGGGGTGTTATTTCTGTCCCCCTTGGAGCAGCTAAGCCATTGCATTTATGAAACTCACTGCAGCCATGGCTGTCTGCATAATACTTGCACAACACTGAGGCCATTAAAATTTAATTGTAAGTAAAGGAAGAACCTATGTGGCGACACTCTTCCCACAGGAACAACTGGTAATTAACATGTGTTATGGAGGGGGTGTCTCTTTCTTCAGTGGTTTAAGGGATGGGTAATTTTCCTTTGCTCAAATGAATAAACTCCCACCCACTCAGGCAAGTGACTCTAGTGGGTCACAAACAGAAAGAAGACATGGAAGTGGGAGACAGACTGGTTGATAAGAAGTGCAATGGTGTGAAAAAGAGAAGGATCAGGGAGGGAATAAGGATGAGAATGGCAAAATTTACCATAAAGGTGTGAAAGAATTGATTTGGAATGAAGGGAAAAGAAAAAAAGAAATCCTAACTATGTCTTAGCTTTTTATTCACAATCAAGGCAATACATTTCTGTAGATTATGAAGAGAAAAATTATTTATTAGCCAGATGATGCATACCTGCTATTTCAGCATTTCAGAGATTAAGGGTCCATTATTGCTAGTTGGAGAACAGCCTGGTCTATTCAGCAAGCTTAATGGCAGGGTGAGATAACTATCAGTCTGTTGTAATAAAAACAACAAAACAAACAGAATAATTTGTTTAATTATTGGGTGTCTATTATGTGCAGGCACAACTCCAGTAACTGAAGTTCATCCAAAGAACAAGGTAAAATTATTTGCCACATTAAGTTTACAATTTAGAGAATAACGCATTCAGTATATCCAAGCATAATAATAATTATAAGCATGAAAAAATGGATGAAAATTGAGATTGGGGTTGGGGAGGTGGCTTAGTGGCTAAGAACATGCTTTTTACCGAAGCATGAAGACCTGAGTTTGAACCTCCAGCACTTCCTTAAGGTTTAGAGTACTGAAACTTATCTATAATCATAATGCTACAGATACTAGAGACAGAATGGAGCCTGGGCCTTCTTCATCACCAGCCTAGTTCCGTACTCAGTGAATAATCCTGTCTCAAAGAATTAATAATGACATAATAAGATACTCAAAATCTTTTTCTGGCCTGCCTCTATAAGTGTAAAGGTATGTGAACTGAGAGAGAGAGAGATAGAGATAGAGTCAGAGACAGAAAGACAGAGACAAAGAGACAGAGAGAAAGAGAGAACAAATACAAATTAAAAGAACATTCCTTTAAAGAAAACTTTAGAACATAAAGGGGATCATAGATGAAGACAATGATAGGGAGGGGAATAGTCCAATACAAGTAATGTAAAGGAAGAAGATGAATAGTGGGGAGCAGATCCAATTACGGAGGAGAGAGGTAGGTCAATAAAGAAAAAGGAGGGACAAACGACACCAAGGTTGTTTGATAAAGCCGTAAGGAATAGTGTTATTTTGTATTTACCTAAAATTATGCACAATATATCTTAAGCAACTTGGGTTGACCATACTCTCTACAAGAATCATAGATTAACAAAAAACTCAGTACAAGGCAAGAGAAATCTCCTTTTGAAGGTGGACAAGGCTAGTCCAAGTGATTCTCAAAACAATGTAGATCATTGATACAGTCCTTAGTTGCCTCTCAGGGGTTTACTGTGGGCCCCTATTGCTGAAGACACCATCCAAGTAGGACATAGGACTCAGATTACTTAAAATGAGTCTGACCTGAAAGTTTTCATAGTTCTAGAAAACACTGTGCAGGCCGCTAAGGGAGGGAAGCACTTCAACAGTCCTAGCCAGCTCTATCACCTCTGAGCCATGACAGTTACCAGCATGGCAAGATATGCATAAAGGTCCGATGTGGCACTGCCATGTCAGAGGGAAACAAGAGCTGTCTAATTGGATTTAAGTCCACTGAATGCAAGGTAAAACATGCCCATCACTGAAGACCTGGACAGTTTATGGTGTAGTAAAGGCCTGAACCTAAAAAAGCAATCTACTACTCCCACGGCCTGAACCTAAAAAAGCAATCTACTACTCCCACTTTGCTAGGCTACTATAATCCCTTATTACATTCTAACTTTTATCTTTATACCAACAGATAACCATAGTTATCTCTCATCAATATTTATAGCAAATGGAGACCAGCACAAAAAACACAACTGAACACATTGGAGAGATCAAAGAATAGTGGGGACCCCACAAGGTACATTTATGACTTAGAGAACATCATAGACTGGAAAAAAGGTTTAAGAGCCAGAGTGGCAGGAAGTCTGCTATGAAAAGTCTGTCCTAAAACTGACTGCACAAACAAGACTGTGACAATAGTTCTACCCATGGACATGGTAAAGGAGGAAAGTTCCAGAGACAAGGAACTACAGGCAGCTACTAACTTCAGAGGAAAATTAGCTTCTCCCAAGAATGAACCATTTAACAGTTGTTGAATACAGAATGGCCAGTCTTGAATCCATACACACACACACACACACACACACACACAGACGTACAAGAAAACCCCTAAGTTTTTGTTTAATAATCAATAACAGGTAAGGAAGAAGTGGCAAGTAAGGACATAGATAGATAGATAGATAGATAGATAGATAGATAGATAGATAGATAGATAGATA
>NW_026585987.1:6026198-6092368 GCF_907164565.1 Psammomys obesus
ATAGATAGATAGATAGATAGATAGATAGATAGATAGATAGATAGATAAAATATAACCGAAGGAAAGAGGCTGCCAACCTTCAAGTTGAAAATGGGAGGGTATGGTAGGATTTTGAGGAAGGGTAACTGGAGGAAGCTGGAGGGCAAAAGGGGAGGAAAAAATTATGGAATCCTATTTCAATTAAAAAGTATGTATACATATATGTTATTAAATATTTTTACCAAAACTTCCTAAAGACCTGGAAATGCATCTCACTTAAAATACTAGAAAATACTCTAAAAATCATCTCATTCATTAAGCTTCTCACTAACTCATTTGTAAAATAAGTACCTGTTTAGTGACTCCTAAATTCTTTATTTAAAATTTTATTTATGGATGTATGTATTACAATTTATTCATTTTGTATCCCTTCTGCAGCCCCTTCCCTCATCTCCTCCCAGTCCCACTCACCCTCCATCTTCTCCCCCTGTGCCCTTTCCCTTATCTCCTTATAGGGAAAGACCTCCTCCCCTTCTATCTGATATCAGAACAAAATGACAGCTTACAGAATGGAAAAAGATATTCACAAACCCTACCTCTGACAAAGGGTTAATATCCAGAATATATAAAGAACTTAAGAGGTTAAACACCAACAAATCAATTAATGCAATTAAAAAATGGGGCACAGAGCTAAACAGAAATTTCTCAACAGAGGAATATCGTATGGCAGAGACACACTTAAAGAAATGCTCAACATTCTTAGTCATTGGGAAAATGCAAATCAAAACAACCCTGAGATTTCATCTTACACCTATCAGAATGGCTAAGATCAAAAACTCAAGTGATAACACATGCTCGAGAGGATGTGGAGAAAGGGGAACCCTCCTCCATTGCTGGTGGGAATGTAAACTTGTACAACCACTTTGGAAATCAATCTGTTCCTTTCTCAGAAAATTGGGAATAGTGTTACCTCAAGATCCAGCTCCTAGGCATATACACAAAAGATGCCCCACCATTCAATAAGGGCATTTGCTCTACTATGTTCATGGCATCTTTATTTGTAATAGCCAGAATCTGGAAACAACCTGGATGTCCCTCAACCAAGGAATGAATATAATGCCTCTTAAAGTCTAGGAACATATAAATACAATTAAATAAATTACAAAAAGAATGCCATTGACACTTGACTTTTTCTGAGGTTAAGAATGTCTCTTATCCTCATGCCAAGATATCTAAAGCAAAACAGATGCATTCTCAGAACAGGCCCTTCTTTGCCATTTCTTCCCTATGTGTTAGTGATTATCGAACAAACTAACAAAAAAAAAAAAATTCCATGTACTTAGGGTTTTTCCAATCCAATTCATTTCTGTAGGCCACTTTGAAAGCTAGCATGTCCAGTTAGTGGAAACACCAACAGAATTAACAACTGTGTCAGACAAGTCAGTAGTTTCTGCTGTCCAGTTCCCATCATTTGCTCAAATCGCTTTCCTGGATGGCTTCCAGAGTTTAAGCACAGTTGCTACTGAGAGTAATAAAACAAAATTAAGAGAGAGAAACACACAGGAAGGAAGGAGGCTGACTACCTCAAGCCACCAAATGTTGAGGGCCATTACTGCTGGCAAGTATAATGTTTCTGATATACAATCTAACAAACTGACCTAGTTTCATTTCTGTTATTATGATAAAGCACTATGGCCAAAAGCGATTAAAGGGTTGGGAGGATAATTTTTTTTAGCTCACAATTCCATGTTATAGTCCATCATAGTGGGAACATTGAGGTAAGAGGAGCATGTAACAGCTGGCTACATCCACAGTCAACAGCAAGAAGAGAGAGACTTGAACACACACATACCTGCTGTCAGCTCAATTTCTCAACTTTTAAAAAATGCAAAATCAGCACTATTATACATTAAAGATGATTTTAAATGATAAATACAGTCTTGATTATAGGTAACAGTTAAGTAAAATATAGTTAATATTGGGTTTCATAGAAAAATTATGATTATAATGGTTTCCGGTGTTTATTTTATTTAATTATTTTTTATTTTTTTACACTTTATTCACTTTGTATCCCCCCATAAGCCCCTCACTCCTCCCCTCCCGATCCCATCCTTCCTCTCCCTTCTTCATGTATGCCCATCCCCAAGTCCACTGATAGCGGAGGTCCTCCTCTCCTTCCATCTGATCTTAGTCTATCAGATCACATCCGGAGTGACTGCATTGTCATCTTCTGTGGCCTGGTAAGACTACTCTCCCCTCAGGGAGAGGTGATCAAAGAGCAGGCCTATCAGATTGTGTCGGAGGCAGTCCCTCTTTCTATTACTATGTAACCCACTTAGACACTAAACTGCCATGGATTACATCTGTGCAGGGGTTCTAGGTTATCCCCATGCCTGTTACTTGGTTGGAGTATGGGTATCTGGGAAGACCCCTGTGTTCAAATCTTCTAGTTCTGTTGTTCTCCTTGCGGGGTTCCTGTCCTCTCCATAACCTACTATTTCCCACTTCTTATATAAGATTCCATGCACTCTGCCCAACAGTTGGCCATAAAGTCACAACATTTGCTTTGATAGTCTGCAGGGCGGAGCCGTTCAGAGGCCCTCTGTGGCAGGTTCCTAGGTTGTTTCCTGCTTTCTTCTTCTTTTGATGTCCATCCTCTTTGCCTTTCGGGATGGGGATTGAGCGTTTTAGTCAGGGTCCTCTCTCTTGATTAGTTTCTTTAGATGGACAGATTTTAGGTTTATCCTATAAGTCTGAATGAGTGAGTATATACCGTGTGTGTCTTTCTGCTTCTAGGACAGCTCACTCAGGATGATCCTTTCCAGATCCCACCATTTACCTGCAAATTGCATGATTTCCTTATTTTTCATTGCTGAGTAATACTCCATTGTGTAGATGTACCACATTTTCTGCATCCACTCTTCAGTTAAGGGACATCTGGGTTGTTTCCAGCTTCTGGCTATTACAAATAAGGCTGCTACAAACATGGTTGAACAAATGTCCTTATTGTGTACTTGAGCCTCTTTTGGATATATGCCTAGGAGTGGTATGGCTGGATCTTGAGGAAGCGCTATTCCTAGTTGTCTGAGAAAGTGCCATATTGATTTCCAGAGTGGTTGTACAAGTTTACATTCCCACCAGCAGTGGAGAAGGGTTCCCCTTTCTCCACAACCTCTCCAGCATGTGTTGTCCCTTGAGTTTTTCATCTTGGCCATTCTGATGTGTGTAAGGTGAAATCTCAGGGTTGTTTTGATTTGCATTTCCCTAATGGCTAATGAGGTTGAGCATTTCTTCAAGTGTTTCTCTGCCATTCGATATTCCTCTACAGAGAATTCTCTGTTCAGCTCTGTTCCCCATTTTTTAATGGATTACTTGGTTTGCTGCTTTTTGAGCTTCTTTAGTTCTTTATATATGCTGAATATTAGCCCCCTGTAAGATATAGGGTTAGTGAAGATACTTTCCCAATCTGTAGGCAGTCGTTTTGTTTTCATGATGGTGTCCTTTGATTTACAGAGCTTTTCAGTTTCATGAGGTCCCATTTATTGATTGTTGATCTTAAAGGCTGTGCTGTTGGTGTTCTGTTCAGGAAGTTGTCCCCTGTGCCAATGAGTTCTAGGGTATTTCCCACTTTTTTTTTCTAGCTGATTTAATATGTCTGGTTTTATGTTGAGGTCTTTGATCCATGTGGACTTCAGTTTTGTGCAGGGTGATAAGTATCGATCTATTTTCATTTTTCTACATGTAGACATTGGACCAGCACCATTTGTTGAAGATGCTATCTTTTTTCCACTGTATGGTTTTGGCATCTTTATGAAAAATCAGGTGTCCATAAATGTCTGGGTCTTCTGTTTGGTTCAGCTGATCTACCATTCTGTTTCTATGCCAGTACCATGCAGTTTTTATAACTGTTGCTCTATAGTACAGCTTAAGATCAGGAATGGAGATACCTCCAGAAGATCTTTTATTGTAGAGGATTATTTTAGCAATTCTGGGTTTCTTGTTATTCCATATGAAGTTAAGAATTTTTCTTTTCAGGTTTGTAAAGAATTGTGTTTATAATTTGATGGGAATTGCATTTAATCTGTAGATTGCTTTTGGTAAGATGGCCATTTTTAATATATTAATCCTGCCAAGCCATGAGCATGGGAGATCTTTCCATCTTCTCATATCTTTTTCTAATTCTTTCTTCAGAGACTTGAAATTTTTTTCATACAAATCTTTGACTTGCTTGGTTAGGGTTACACCAAGGTACTTTATGTCATTTGTGGCTATTGTGAAGGGTGTTGTTTCCCTAATTTCTTTCGCAGCCCTTTTGTCTTTTGTATACAGGAGGGCTACTCATTTTTTTGAGTTAATTTTGTATCCGGCCACTTTGCTGAAGGTATTTATCAGCTGTAGGAGTTCCCTGGTAGAGTTTTTGGGGTTGCTCACATATACTATCATATCATCTGCAAATAGTGATAATTTAACTTTTTCCTTTCCAATCTGTATCCCCTTGATCTCCTTCAACTGTCTTATTGCTCTAGCAAGGACTTCCAGCACTATGTTGAAGAGATATAGAGAGAGTGGGCAGCCTTGTCTTGTCTCTGATTTCACTGGGATTGCTTTAAGTTTCTCTCCGTTCAGTTTGATGTTGGCTATAGGCTTGCTGTATATCGCCTTTACTATGTTTAGATATGTGCCTTGTGTCCCTGATCTCTCCAATACTTTAAACATGAATGGATGTTGGATTTTGTCAAATCCTTTTTCAGCATCTAGGGAGATTATCATGTGGTTTTTTTCTTTCGGTTTGTTAATATGGTGGATCACATTTATGGATTTCCATATATTGAACCACCCCTGCATACCTGGTGTGAAGCCTACTTGGTCATAGTGGATAATATCTTTGATGTGTTTTTGTATTCTGTTTGCAAGTAATTTGTTGAGTATTTTTGCATCAATGTTCATAAGGGAGATTGGCCTGAAATTCTCTTTCTTTGTTGAGTCTTTGTGAGGTTTAGGTACCGAGGTGACTGTGGCTTCATAGAATGAGTTTGGTAATGTTCGTTCTATTTCTATTTTGTGGAATAGTTTGAAGAGAATTGGAGTCAGCTCTTCTTTGAAGGTCTGGTAGAATTCTGCGCTGAAACCATCTGGTTCTGGGCTGTTTTTGGATGGGAGACTTTTGATGACTGCTTCTATTTCCTTGGGGGATATAGGACTATTTAATTGATTTACCTGGTCCTGATTCAGCTTTGGTAAGTCAAATCGATTCAGAAAATTGTCCATTTCATTTAGATTTTCAAATTTTGTGGCATATGACTTTTGAAGTAAGTCCTAATGATTGTTTGGATTTCCTCAGTGTCTGTAGTTATGTCCCCCTTTTCATTTCTGATTTTGTTGATTTGGGTGGTGTCTTTCTGCCTTTTAGTTAGCTTGGCTAAGGGTTTGTCGATCTTGTTGATTTTCTTAAAGAACCAGCTCTTGGTTTCATTGATTCTTTGAATTGTTTTCTTTGTTTCTAGTTGATTTATTTCAGCCCTGAGTTTGATTATTTCCAGCTATCTACTCCTTTTTGGTGTGTTTGCTTCTTCTTTTTCTAGGGTTTTCAGGTGAGCCATTAAGTTGCTTGAATGAGCTGTCTCGAATTTCTTCTTGAAGACACTTAGTGCTATGAACTTTCCTCTTACCACTGCTTTCATTGTGCCCCAAAAGTTTGGGTCTGTTGTGTCTTCATTTTCATTGAGTTCTAGGAAGACTTTAATTTCTTTCTTTATTTCTTCTCTAACACAGCTGTCATTTAGTAACAAGTTGTTCAGTTGCCATGTGTGTGTAGGCTTTTTGCTATTTCTGTTGTTGTTGAGGTCCAGCTTTATTCCATGGTGATCAGACAGGATACAAGGGATTATTTCAGTCTTCTTGTATCTGTTGAGGCTTCCTTTGTGACCAACTATATGGTCTATTTTGGAGAAGGTTCCATGAGGTGCTGAGAAGAAGGTAAATTCTTTTGTGTTTGGGTGTAATATTCTGTAAATGTCTGTTAGGTCCATTTGATTCATGACCTCTGTTAGAGACATTGTTTCTTTGTTTAATTTCTGTTTTGTTGACCTGTCCTTGTTGAGAGTGGGGTGTTGAAGTCTCCCACTATTAATGTTTGGGGATCTATAAGTGGTTTAAGTTTTATCAATGTTTCTTTTACAAATGTGGGTGCCCTTGTATTTGGGGAATAGATTTTCAGGATTGTGATGTCTTCCTGGTGGAATTTTCCCTTGATAAGTATGAAGTGTCCTTCCCCATCTCTTTTTATTAATTTTGGTTGAAAGTCTATTTTATCAGATATTAGAATGGCTACTCCTGCTTGTTTCTTGGGTCCATTTGCTTGGAAAGTCGTCTTCCAACCTTTTACCCTCAGGTAATGTCTATCTTTGTGCCTTAGATGTGTTTCTTGTATGCAACAGATTGCTGGGTTTTGTTTATCCATTCTGTTAATCTGTGTCTTTTTACTGGAGAGTTGAGTCCATTGATGTTGAGAGAGATTAATGACCAGTGGCTGTTAGATCCTTTGATTTTGGTGTTGGCTGTGGTCATAAGGTTGTATGCTTGGTTGCTTTTCCTTTTACTCTAGTAAGGTTAATTATTTCCTGCGTTTTCTTGAAAGTAGCTAATTTTCTTGGTTTGTATTTTCCCTTCCAGTGTCAGCACAGAGGAAAAGGATGTAGACAGTCCTAATAAAACTTGATAGGCTGGGGTCAGATGTTAGGGGAGGAAGCCTTCCCCAGAAACTAAGGGAGTGGGGTAGGGCTAAAAGGGAGAGAGAGTGTGGGACCAGGAGAAGACTAAGGAAGAGGTTACAATTGGGATGTAAAGTGAATAAATTATTTTTTAAAGGTAAAAAGAAAGTCCATAAGAAGAAAAGTAAACTCATATAGTCCTGGATTATAGACAAAATGCTTAGACTGGTAAATATGGCCACAAAAAACGTTAAGTAAACAAATGCATTTGGAGAACTGTTGAGGAAGGTACAGTTCACTGGGATTTTCTTTTTTTTTTTTTTTTTAACTAGGCCAATATTTGTCTCATGCTTCTGAATACGTCTTTGGCATAGACTGGAGCTTCTTGGGTTGTGTGGAAGGGAAACAGCCAAGGGCCGGACACAGTGTCCTAGGTTTGGATAACATGGAAAATCCTCTCTCATATCCACTCCCTTCTTCAAAGAGTTGCAACATGTTACCTCCTTATATCTGGAGCTTTTGGGTTCCTAATTAGGACAGGAAACTTTGTGTGCATGAGAGAGAGAGAGAGAGCGAGAGACATGCATGTGTGTGTTTGGCGCAGGTGTGCGAGGCGCATGTGTGTGTGTGAATGAGGGCTGAGTAGGTATTCTCGCCATGCCTCTGCTTACTGCAGCATTCTTCTGAGCATCTTTCCTATATATTCTCTTAGTACAACACAAGCTATTCAGGAACTGAAGTCCTTCCTTGGACATTCATCTCTCCACTTGGCATTTCCCTCTCTATGAGCAGTTGTACCAGAGGCTGATAGATATGTGTGTGTGTGTGTGTGTGTGTGTGTGTGTGTGTGTGTGTGTGTGTTTAGACTCAGGAAAGGAAAGGTAGAAATGACCTTGAATACACAGCCATGTCATATAGCCTAATAGACTGGTATGATCTGTTAGATATTTGGCAAGCATTCATTGAACATGGTTGTGTGCTAGTCACCAGTCTTACATTTCTTTATTTGGAGAATCCAAGTGAATTCTTAGGGTCATATTTGCAATCTTAAGTATATCTTTATGAAAAGGAAAAAAAAACTAACATAAACTGGAAGAAATAAACATTGAAACCTAACATGTATTCGCTCAGGAAACTACTGAAGTCATAGGACAGTGGTGAATCAATTGTGTTTTGTGAAGCAGCAATGGAACGTTTTACCCAGAGGACAGCACGTATCTCACGCTAAGAGGACAGTGTCTCATTCCTCAATGAATGTGAGGGTGTGGTGATGAGCACTGGATGGCCAAGCCCTTTTAAATAGGGAACTTCTTGTGACTGATTGAATTCCGGTACAGTGATGTCATATCAGCTTCACACTGGACACCAATTTAACTCAGTTTTAATGCAGACAAAGTGTTGCTTAACTAGAATACAGATCTAGCCCATGGCACAAAACAGGGGAGTCTGATCAGAACCCCACTCTGAGGCTGTTAGCTACTGGAGTGTGCGTGCAGCAGGAACCAGTAGAGCTTCCCCTGATGACCTTTGCTATTAAAGGGTGAAGTATCACGTGCAGCTAGCTATAGGTGTTTCACTATTCTTCTGCAATTGCAATGGCGAAAAGAACAGGGAAGGAGAGTAGAAGAGGAAATAATCACTCCAGTAAATCATGGAAAAGAGAATGTTTAGCATATTGATATAAAGAAAGATGTTATTAAAGGACAGTATCATGTGTGAATATTTAAGTATCTTAAGGAGGAGCTTAGGGAAGTTTTAAGCTGCTTTCTCGTTAAAACAAAACAAAACAAAAAAACAGTAGCAATTTTTCTGGGTATATCTACTTCTGCATAGATTTTTAGTCCATTTGGTTTGTGTGTTTATTTTGAGACAGTGTCTCACTGAGTAGCCCTGGAACTACCTCTGTAGACCTGGTTAGCCTTGAACTCACAGAGATCTACCTTCCTCTCCCTCCCAACTGAAGGGTTTCTTCATACTTGACTTTTACACTTGTCAAGTGTCCCTGGGGGAACCATTTATTGTCTCTGGACCTTGGGTTTTGTCACTTAAAGATGGAGAAAGTTTTAAGTTAGTGATTTTTAATACACTGCTATTTCAATTTTAGCTTTGAGAACATGACAATTTAAAACAGGATACTGAAATGTTGATAAGATTCCGTTATTGGAGTTGCTTTAAAAGGTACTCAACATCTAGAAAGTCCTTGATGGAATGTCTCTGCATTCTGCTTGCTTCCCACTTAAGCTATACCATATCATCATCCCATGTTTCTTATCACATGTGTAATGCTGTAGGCATCCATTGGGTATTTGATAAGAATCCCAGGGACCATCTGCAAATGCTTTGTGGACTGTTGACTAGAGCAGGGAGGAGATCCTAGTCACTCCTAATTGAATGCTCAGACCCCATTATTTTTCATTCCTACACTATCCGTGTCAGCAGCAGCTGCCCTCCCTGTGAGCCTCTTGAGTTTGCCTTAGAATGAAAACTGGGTTCTGATATGTTCTTTCCAGATACACAGCAAACACACACTCCATTACTTTCTTGATGTTTTAGCTCAATTAATATGCAGCATTTACATGAAGCTGGTTTTCTGTGAAGGTTTGGAGTAATGGAAGAAAATGGAGGAAGACACTTATTTCACGTAATAGCCCAGTGTGAGCTATGTTTTAGAAATGAAATATTAAATAGCAGAACTCTAAACTACATAGCTTTTCTATCCCTCATAAATACATTTTAGGTCTTGAATCATCCTAAGGGTAACTTTTAAGATATTTTTTAGCTTTTATTATCTACACAGTTCTTAGTTTCCTTGTGAACATGATTTTCTTTTTTTTTCTTTCTTTTTTTTCTTTTTTTTTTTTTTTTGTCCTAATCAAACCAAGCTTGGATGATCTTATTTACAAAGACAAATTGCTTTGTATCTCTTAATGAAAAACATAAGGGAACTTTGGGATCACAACTCCTCTTTTAAGAAGATCACAGCTGTAGACTGAACTTTCCACTCTTATAAATAGTTTTGTTTTGTTTTTTTAAAGGAAGATGTATCAAGGCTTTAAAACACTGTATGGCATTCCTGTTTGAGAGACCCCTTTCCCTCCCACATGTTTTTGGTATTTAAAAAAGATTAATAAGATGCCACTTTTCTAAAGCAAAGAATAGAGGGTCTACAAATCCACTCACTACTCTCCAAAATCTAACTGCATTTGCTCCAAATCGTCCTAGTGGTGTCTTGTAAACACAACATGGTTATTCCTAAATGATGTAAAGAAAACAACTCTTTGAAAAATTCTTACATTAAAAATATTAACTACTGAAGTAAGAAACAGAAGAAGACAAGAAAAAATGGGCAGACTTACCATGCTCATGAACGGACAGAATTAATACTGCAAAATAATTATACCAGCAAAGGTGATCTTCAGACTTAATGTACTCCCCACCAAAATTCCAATGATATTTTTCACCAAAAAAGAAAAATGTTCTCGTCTGTTTCAAAATATCCCAAATAGCCAATGCAGTCGAGAATAAGAAGAGTAATGCTATTGCTGTCATAATTTTCTGATTTTAAGTTAGACAACAGAGCTATAGTAATAAAAACAACATGGCACCAATACAATCATACATACAGATCAGTGGGCTAGCCAGATGACCAAGAAGCAAATACCTGTGTAATACAACATCTAGAGCCACACACAAAACTATAAACATATGCATTATGGAAACAGTAACCTTTTCAACAAATGGTGCTGGAAAATTAAGTGTTTGCATGTTGAAAAATGAAACCTGATTCCTATCTCTCACCACACAGAAAAAATGTATTCAAAATTGATTAAAATTCTTTTTTTAGTCTTTTTTTAAATCTTTTTAAAATTTTTTTTATTAATTACACTTTATCCATTTTGTATATCCCCATAAGCCCCTCCCTCCTCTCCTTCCAACCCCACCCTCCCTCCCCTTTCTGCATGCATGCCCCTCCCCAAGTCCACTGATAGGGGAGGTTCTCCTCTCCTTCTTTCTGATCTTAGTCTATCAGTTCTCATCAAAAG
Organism: Psammomys obesus; assembly: GCF_907164565.1. NCBI lineage: Eukaryota > Metazoa > Chordata > Mammalia > Rodentia > Muridae > Psammomys > Psammomys obesus. The sequence continues at coordinate 6,036,931 of NW_026585987.1, forward strand.
TGGCTGCATTTTCCTCTTCTGTGGCCTGGTAAGGCTGCTTCCCCCTCAGGGGGGAGGTGACCAAAGAGCAGGCCAATCAGATTATGTCAGAGGCAGACCCTCTTCCCATTATTATGTAACCCACTTGGACACTGAACTGCCATGGGCTACATCTGTGCAGGGGTTCTAGGTTATCTCTATGAATAGTCCTTGGTTGGAGTATGAGTCTCTGGGAAATTCCCTTTGTTCAAATTTTCTTGTTTTGTTGCTCTCCTTGTGGAGTTCCTGTCCTCTCCAGCTCTTACTATTTCCCACTTCTTACATAAAATTCCATTCACTCTGCCCAACAGTTGGCCATCAGGCTCAGCATCTGCTTTGATAGTCTGCAGGGCAGAGGCTTTCAGAGGCCCTCTGTGGCAGGTTCCTAGTTTGTTTCCTGTTTTCTTCTTCTGGCTTTCAGAGGCCCTCTCTAGCAGGTTCCTAGGTTGTTTCCTGTTTCCTTCTTCTTCTGATGTCCATCCTCTTTGCCTTTCAGGATGGGGATTAAGCGTTTTAGTTAGGGTCCTCTCTCTTGCTTAGTTTGTTTAGATGCACAGATTTTAGTGGGTTTTTCCTGTTGTATGTCTATATGAGTGAGTATATACCGTGTGTGTCTTTTTGCTTCTGAGACAACTAAGGATGATCCTTTCCAGGTCCCACCATTTACCTGCAAATTTAATGATTTCCTTATTTTTTCATTGCTGAGTAATACTCCATTGTATAGATGTACCACAATTTCTGCATCCACTCTTCAGTTGAGGGGCATCTGGGTTGTTTCCAGCTTCTGGCTATTACAAATAAAGCTGCTACAAACATGGTTGAGCAAATGTCCTTTTTGTGTACTTGAGCCTCTTTTGGATATATGCCTAGGAGAGGTATGGCTGCATCTTGAGGAAGCGCTATTCCTAGTTGTCTGAGAAAGCACCAGATTGATTTCCAGAGTGGTTGTACAAGTTTACATTCCCACCAGCAGTGGAGAAGGGTTCCCCTTTCTCCACAACCTCTCCAGCATGTGTTGTCACTTGAGTTTTTGATCTTGGCCATTCTGATGGGTGTAAGGTGAAATCTCAGGGTTGTTTTGATTTGCATTTCCCTGATGGCTAATGAAGTTGAGCATTTCTTTAAGTGCTTCTCTGCCATTCGATATTCCTCTATTGAGAATTCTCTGTTTAGCTCTCTTCCCCATTTTTAAGTGGATTACTTGGTTTGCTGCTTTTCAACTTCTTTAGTTCTTTATATATACTGGATATGAGTCCTCTGTCAGATAAAGGGTTGGTAAAGATTCTTTCCCAATCTGTAGGCAGTCACTTTGTTTTGATGATGGTGTCCTTTGCTTTACAGAAGCTTTTCAGTTTCATGAGGTCCCATTTATTGATTGTTGTTCTTAGAGCCTGTGCTGTTGGTGTTCTGTTCAGGAAGTTTTCTCCTGTACCAATGAGTTATAAGGTATTCCCCACTTTTTTTTCTAGCCAATTTAATGTGTCTGGTTTTATGTTGAGGTCTTTGATCCACGTGGACTTCAGTTTTGTGCAGGGTGATAAGTATCAATCTACTTTCATTTTTCTACATGTACACATCCAGTTGAACCAGCACCATTTGTTGATGATGCTATCTTTTTTCCATTGTATGGTTTTGGTGTCTTTGTCAAAGTTCAGGTGTTCATAAATGTGTGTCTATATTTCTGGGTCTTCTGTTCAGTTCCATTTATCCACCATTCTGTTTCTATGCCTGTACCATGCAGTTTTTAAAACTGTTGCTCTATAGTACAACTTAAGATCAGGGATGGAGATACCTCCAGAAGATCTTTTATTATAGAGGGTTGTTTTAGCAATTCTGGTTTTCTTGTTATTCCATATGAAGTTAAGAATTTTTCTTTCCAGGTCTGTAAAGAATTGTGTTGGTAATTTGATGGGAATTGCATTTAATCTGTAGATTGCTTCTGGTAAGATGGCCATTTTCACTACGTTAATCCTGCCAAGCCATGAGCATGGGAAAGCTTTCCATTGATTAAAATTCTTAATATGAGACCTGAAACTCCAAAATAAAAGATGGAGAAAACAGAATATTTAAGCATAGCCAAGTGCTTTCTGAAAAGTGTTGTAATAGTTCAGGAACTGCTTCTAGGAATTCACCAATGGGAGACTTGATATTTAAATGTCTCTACATGGCAAAGAAAACAACACAGTGAAGAGACCCTTTAAAGCAGAAGAAAGATCATCAGCAATATGCCATGAGATTGCTGTCTAAAATATATAAAATCTAAAAAGAAATTAAACACTCACTTCCCCATATCATCCAGTCAAGACACATGCAAATGAAATAAATAGGAATGTATTAGAAGATGGCTAGCAGAAACATGAAGACAAAACTCAAAACCCTTTTCTAATGGGGAAACACAAATCACAACATTCAGATTCCATCTAATCCATGTCTGAATGGATATGATTAAAATTAAAAAATAAATGTTGCAGAGAGGGCAAGTAAACAGGACCCAGGATATGATGCTAGTAGAACTGTGAACTAGTACAACCACTAAATTCCCAAATAACTACTTCATGATACAGCTACTCCTCAGAATACTCCAAAGAATCTAAGCCAGCACATCCATTCATGTTTATTATACTGCTTGTATTTACCATAGTCAAGTAATGAACCAGCCGGTCTCCATAAGCAGATGAATCCACACTAAAAATGATTTCGATACACAAAGGGGTTTTTATTATCTGTAAAGAGGAACAAAATTGTAATTTTCAGGAATATGGATGGATTTGAAGATCATCATATTTAGCAAAATAAGCTACATCTTTCTCTATATGCAACCCAGGATAGAAGAGGGAAGAGAAAGAAGAGCAGGAGTATGAGGAAATAGACATATTTATGAAGTGAGTATAGTCAAAAATATATTTTTATACAACATATTCTTATTGTAATTTTCCTCCCTCAAATCCTCCAAGATTCTCTTTACTTCTCTCATATCCAAATGCACACTATTTCTCTCTCCTTAGAAAACAAACCGGCATCTAAAGAATATCAGTAACATAAACTATAATAAAATAACAGATAAAACAAAACAAATAAATGAGAATAGGACAAAACAAACAAGTAAAGAAACAGAAGAAAAAGAATCAAAGAAAAAAACATGAGAAGCACATACAGAGACAAAGACAACCACTTTGAATCTTATAAGACACATATGGAAGCCATAACATATATGTGAAGGATCTAGAAAATAAAACATGAAAATAGAAAAAAAAAAAAAACTCTGACAAAACATGAGAGAAAGAACTCCAAAACACCAATGAGTGTCTTTTGTGTTGACCACCTCCTGCTAGGCATGGGCTTAAGGGTGCTTTATATGCCCAGCGAGATTCTGTAGAGGTTTGTGAATGAGATGTGACAGATAAAATTGTTGCATACGCACCTGAATGCTTTTTAATTTATGTATTTATCTGGATATGACAAATTAACTAAAAGTTTATGGATTCAGGTGATCTTAAATTTTATTTCCAACTTTAAAATGGTAGCATGCCTACCACCACAGTCTCATAGCTAGAACAGTTCTACAGCAAGTGTGTGGAGCATACATGTATGTTCTGTGGAAACTTCAGCTAAGGAACATTCTTTTTCTAGGATTCAGAGGTTTCAGTAATCTTTCCTCACTTTTGGCATGGTGGTGCTGTGGTGATGTGTGTCATGGCTTCTGGAAATATGCTAGAGGACAGTATTTAATTATCACTAAAGTGCTTTCTTTCTTAGAGCACATTGAGCTTTGTCTAATATATTCTTGGCTTTGAGGTTAAGGCTTCATAATAATTTAGTATAACTGGATTTGTTTTATGAAATTCTGTTATTTTTAAACGAGTTGTAGTTTTCCAAAGAGTTGAGTAATTTTGGAGGCAGCGTAGAGTATGAAAAACAGATACATCACCACTGGAGCCGCTTCTAGTGTGGAGTCTCTCACTCACAAACAAATTAAAACTTTAAACAAGAGAATATCATTGGTCACAAAAGTCTTTATTTCCAGAACTTTTACCAGCCATGATTCTCTCAGTTAGCCACTACCCAGTGCACAAAGAAGCTTCTTTGCCCAAGGTGGGGAGCGGCACAAATATATGGTGTAAACATAAATATTTAGAAGGTAATGTAATAACAGGACTATTTAGGAAAGCTGCAGTAAGCTCCCCTTCTAGAGCCCATGCCCTCCCAGGTTTCATGTTTTTTACTATATTGATAGTGCCAAGCATCAGTTCTTTCCTGTGTAGCAGACCACAATCAAATCAGAAAGCCATTGGCTGTTCTCACAACAGCCATGCCTCACACTATTGCATCAGTATGCCAAACTTGCCTGACAGGTTGTTGTTCTTGTATGAAGAAGCCAGTGATGCATAAGACCACTGATATCTTTTCTTCCCCAAAGGCTGCATAACATCATCCATCACTATGAGAGCTAGCCATAAAGAGAATTCCTTGATTATTTTGAGATTGATTTATTTATGTTCTGCAACCAGAGTGAGTGGTCTCTTCAGTGACAAGGACTTACAAGCTAGTTATGGTAGGAAACCAAGAGCAATGGCAATAACGTATATTGTTTGGATGCTGCTGGGACTTTGCTGACCAGCAAGTCATAGGGAAGAAAGCCATGTCTGATAAAAATTTTCACTTAGTAATCCATAATTTCTGGCAGCAACGACAATGAATGCTCAGTCGGTCATACATGAGACATCTATATTCAACTCACTCACCTCGTGGTTCAAAGAAGACTATAGAAAAAGGGTAGGAAGAACCTAAGAGTCAGAGGACAGGAAGAACTTCTGTAAAATGCTGTCTTCTATATCTCACATGGATATGGTGCACACAAATTAATAGCATCTCCGGTGGCCTGCACAAGACCAAGGTAGTTAAACTTCCAGTATGGATGCTGAAGGGGGCATAGATGCCGTATCCTTAGTTGAGCAGAGAGACACTTTTCCTGAAGGAGTGCCACTGCGAGGTTGTCCCAGTGGCTTCCCCCCACCCAGGTACATATAGACAGTACTAATCGGACTTAATGGGTTATATTTTTAAAAAAAGAATTAACATATCTTTGGGAGGGTCGTTTTTTGGGGGGTCCTTATAGGGGGAATTGGAGGTGGTGAATAAGTCTTGAACATGATTATTATACATCTTATCCATGTATGAAAATTTTAAATAATGGATGAGGAAGAGATAACAGAAAACAGAGAGAAAGAGAGAGGGAGAATACAAACATATGAACTGAGCCATTTAAAAGACCATTGAGAGCTTTATTCTTAAATGTAAGTGGTTACAGCTGTTTATAATAAAAAGTGAAGTCAGAGGTGTAGTGTCAAGGACAGAAATTTTGTTCTTTATGGGGATTAAATTCTACAATGACTCTGTGGAGGCTTTTTCTGTGATACTGTCTCATATTTCAAATATGACCTCTTGTTTTCTATTTCTACTCCCAAATCTTTGAGTTTTAGAGGAGTTGGAAAGAAAGGGAGAATTTGGGCTCAATTTAGAGTGAGTAAGAACCTTAATGCGTTTCATATCTTCAAATAACTTTGGTTTTTGTTTTGTTTGTTGTTGTTTTAGAGTTGAGTTTAAATTTATTCTCACCAACTAACTTAGGTTTTCATTCTCTAAAAGGAATGCAGGACATATGATTATTCACTTCTCTGTAAGTACATCTTAAAAGCTGAATTAATTTTTCCTATGTTAGAAAAGTTTACCTTTACTTAGGAATAAAGTAGGTATGTTTCACATAACTCAAGGAAAAAGCCAACAATAGAGATTTGAAACATGGATGAGAAAGTATCAACATGGAAAAGACACTCAGTAAGAAAATTGAGATAAATAGACAAGCTAGAAATAAAAAACTCAATGAATTAAGTTAAAAACACATTATTAATATACCAGAAAAAGAAAAAGAAATCAGGGATTGGGGATGAAGGCCAAGAAAAACATATACTTTTGGCCACCAGAACTCAGGAATATTATCAAGAGGGCAAACTTTAAAATCTATTGAAGAAGCTGAAATCAGAGTCTAATGGCATATAAAACTGATTCAGTAAGATTGCAGCACCAAAGTCTCCCAATCTAGAGAAGTAATTGTTATCTGAAACCACTAGGCATTCAGATCCCCACCTGGAAATGAGCAGAGAAGCATCTCTCAATAACTTGTTACAGTCAGGATGCCGAAGTTCAACACAAAGAATACGGGTAGAAAAGAGAACATGCCAAACATGTGCAAAGGCTAACAAACACAATATCAGATCTATCAGCAGCATCCCCCCCCCATGCCACTGCCAAGGTCAGGAAAACAATGTATGATATATTTCAGTGCAGGAAATCAAATGACTGACAACTGATATGTTTATATTCAGAAAATGAATAATTTAAATTTGATGGAGAAATAAGGACATTTCAAGTTTAGCAGAAATTAAAGTAATTCATGACTGTGAGACCAGGATTATAGATGATATTTACAGGGATTCTAAACACAAAAAAAGGAAGGAAGACAATCTTCCTCACAAAGTAATAGGAAAGAACAAGCTTCATGAGAGGAATACACAAACAAGGAAGATCTCAAAAATATTAGATCATGGCTTACTCAGTAGCCATCACACTAGAAAAGAAAAATGAACAACAATCCAACCAACCAGAAAAATAATAAGAAAATGTTTTTTCTCAATAGTATTGTTAAACATAATTTTACCTCTTTAAAAAGTATTGATTAGGGGTCTGAGACATGGCTCAAGAAGAAACTGTACTTGCTGCCAATCCTGATGACTCAAGTTCAGTTCTCCAGGTTCCTTTGGTGAAAGGAGAAATCCACCTCCTACAGCTATCCTCTGACTCACACAACCTTTGCCTATCAATAAATGTAAAAATAAAAAAGAGGGAGATTAAATGGTTAGATTAATAAACAAGATCAACCTATCTGTGATTGAAAAAAAATGAAAACCTCACATACTAAGATTCTCATGGACAGAGAGGAAAGGATGTAAGTCAATTTGTCAAACAAATAGAAACTCAAAACAAGCTCTCATAGCTATTCTGATAGTGATGAAGCAGACTCAAGTTAAAATTAGTCAGAAGAGATGAAGAGGGCCACTGCATATTAATAATGTGTTGTGATACATTTAGATCAACCAGGGCCATTTGCGTGATCCCTGTATTGGAATAATCCAGTAGAGTCTGGTGGGGTCACCACTGGGTACCCAACCGAAGTCAATGATTTTTTCCCTTTCTGGATCTATCAAAAAAGTATTCATCAGTAAGGGATGAGCCCCTGAACCTGGTGGCCTCACTGTCAGATACCCACCTGAAAACAGAACCCAGAAGGAGCCAATCATTCGGCAGGGAATAGTAGGTCCCCAGAAGCACCCTCCTGGATTTGTGAACTGTGTGTTGACAGACCTAGCCTTTTTCTTTCTTTTTTAAAAATTGATTACATTATGTATTTGCTTTATACCCTATCAAATTTTCCCCTTTCTCCTCTCCTCTCAGTCCGTCCTTAGCACCTCCCCTCCCCCACCCCCTCCCCCTTTCCTCAGAAAATGGGAGGCCTCCCATAGATATCAACTGGCCTTGGCATATCAAGTTGCAGTAAGACTTGGTGCATCTTCTACTGAGCGTAGACAACGTAACCCAGTTAGGGGAAAGGGATCCAAAGACAGGCAACGTAGTGAGAGATGGAACCTGCTCCTGCTTTAGAAGTCACACATGAAGACCCTGCTGTACAACTGTTGTATATGTGCAGAGGGCCTAGTTCCATCCTATGCATGTTCTCTGGTTGGCAGCTCAGCTTCTGTGAGGTCCTATGGGCCAAGGTTAGTTGATTCTGTAGGTTTTCTTTTTGGTGTCCTTGACCCCTTTGGCTCCTTCCATCCTTCCTCCCCATCTTCCACAGTATTCCCCATGTTCCACTTAACATTTGGCTGGGGGTCTCTGCATCAGTTTTCATGAATTTCTGGGTGAAGCCTCTCTGATGACAGTTATGCCAGGCTCCTGTGTGCAAGTGTAGTAGAATATCATTAATAGTGTCAGCAAGACTTCCAATGGAAGGATTGGAACACCAACCGAGCCACAAACCTTAGACCTACAATTTGTTCTGCCAACAAGATGGACAGGGGTAAGGATGGAGCAGAATGATGGAAGGAATAACCAAATATTAGTCCAGCTTGACATCTCTACCTTGAAATGAGCAGGCCCAGTCTTGTACGGGCCCAGTAGAGGCAAATATTACTGCAAAGATAATATTTGCAGTTCAGAACCTCATGTAACTCAAGCTCCAGGAGGATTCGATATTTCAGGCCATGGTTAACTACATGTAATAGAAATTGTGAAAAATACAATTGAAAATAAAAAAGACTGCCATTTCTGATTGGGTAAAATGTAAAGTTCTAGGTAAAGGTTAGCTGAAAGTTTCTCGCTAATTGAGTTTATTTTTCCTAGTTTATGTGTGTTTCCTCTGATTTGGGTATCAGTCTGCTTAGGTCGAGAATCAATGTATAGTAGCCATCTGAGCCACATGGTCTCTCAACTAGACTGCAATAAACAGTATTTGTACAATAATTAGAACACAGTCTTATCCACACGGACACACAGACACATACCGGAAAATTGCTGTAAACCAGATGAGAAGGACTGTAACTCTAAGACTGTGGAGCTTAGACAATGCTTAGTGTAGCTGATGGACAGGAGAGTGCTTTTTGCCTTCAGGGTCTCTGTAACCCCAGTCATCATGTAGTGATCACAAGCTAGGTGCATGATTTCACAGAGAAGAGAGGTGGCCTCAGTCTTAGTAACCCACATATGTCAACATACAAGCTCCCTTTGCCTTTTTTTCCCCCTTTTTTATGTTTTACAGGACTAGTGAAACATTTCTGCCAAGAATTATTCTTTGACTTAATTTCTTGTACTATCTCAGGATGGACCAACATAAATCGTAATTCAGAGCATGACAAAAGCTGAATGAGCAGAGTCAGAAGTGTGGGATTCTAGTCCTCCTGAGAAGGACCTCTCTAAATTATTTCAGTGTTTCCTGACAGTAAAAGATCGAAATTTCCTTAATCTTATAATTAAATAATTATACCTAAGCTATGAGATAGTACTAAGAAATACTACATGAATCTGGACTCAAAAGCAGGCTAGACTTTATAGAAGAATGTTTTTATTTACTTAAATATATAATAAATAATTGAGAATTCATTGCATGTATGTTTTTTTTAATTTTTTTATTAATTACCTTTTTTCATTTTGTATCCCCCCATAAGCCCCTCCATCCTCCCCTCCCAATACCACCCTCCCTCCCCTTTCTGTATGCATGCCCCTCCCCAAGTCCACTGATAGGGGAGGTTCTCCTCTCCTTTCTGATCTTAGTCTATCAGTCTCATCAAAAGTGGCTGCATTGTCCTCTACTGTGGCCTGGTAAGGCTGCTCCCCCCTCAGGGGGAGGTGATCAAAGAGCAGGCCAATCATATTATGTCAGAGGCAGTCCCTCTTCTCATTACTATGTAACCCACTTGGACACTGAACTGCCATGGGCTACATCTGTGCAGGGGTTCTCCACGAATAGTCCTTGGTTGGAGTATGAGTCTCTGGGAAGTTCTCTGTGTTCAAATTATCTTGTTCTGTTGCTCTGCTTTTGGAGTTCCCATCCCCTCCAGCTCTTACTATTTCCCACTTCTTACATAAAATTCCATTCACTCTGCCCATCAGTTGGCCATCAGGCTCAGCATCTGCTTTGACAGTCTATACTGCAGAAGCTTTCAGAGGCCCTCTGTGGCAGGTTCCAAGGTTGTTTCCTGTTTTCTTCTGGCTTTCAGAGGCCCTCTGTAGCAGGTTCCAAGGTTGTTTCCTATTTTCTTTTTCTTCTGATGTCCATCCTCTTTGCCTTTCAGTATGGGGATTGAACCTTTTAGTTAGGGTCCTCTCTTTTGCTTAGTTTGTTTAGATGTACAAATTTTATTGGGTTTATTCTATGTTGTATGTTTATATGAGTGAGTATATACCATGCATGCATGTATGTTTTAAACCAAGAAAAAAGTATTCATTTTCTATAAAAAAATGTATGCTTTCATGATCATAGTTCCTGTATTTTGCAGAAAATAATTGCTCATGTTTTTTGTTACATTTACCTTGCCTTAATTGTGTTTTTAAACTAATTTTAAAAGCAAAATCAATAAACTACCATAATTGTAATAAGCAATATTAAGAGTTCCACAATACAAAATTGCTGTGAAAAATAACTGTCATAGCAAAAGATTTCAATTTGGGCAATTCTGTTGCTGCTATTTAAAGTTCTTCCATTAACAACTTTCTTCCATTAGAAATCTTTGTAAAACAAGCAATACAATTTTATAAACATCAATTCCTTGGGGTTGCAAAACAATGACTGTGTCACTCACTTGAGGTATTGGCATATATGCATATTTCTTCTTTAAATTACCTGAGTTTGCTCTGCAGCACATGTTAGTAAAGCACTCCCACCAGTTCTGGAGGTATTTGCATGACTCTACTGTCTTTCAGATGTTTAGCTTGTTAGACAGTAGACACTTTCTTCCTTCTTATTCCCTACAATAATTTAAATTTGGTTTGCCTTAAAGCATTAGGCGTCATTCTGTTTCAGTTATATTGTAATACTATCCATTTCTGATCTCTGATATGACTAATAAGATCCAGAGTCTTTCATTTGGTATTCATTTATGGCTTCAGGAAACACACACACACACACACATTTTCTTCATAATGTATTCAAAGATCATGAGGATTATTGAGGCAGAGAGGAGGTGATTAATACAGAAAGGCTATAGGAGTGTTCTAGTCTGTGTCTCTGATGCCGCGATAAAGCACATATCAAAAGCAACTTGGGAAAATTATTTTATTTTACATGTTACAGTCTCTCTGTCATCAAGCGAACTCAGAACAAGAACTCAAAACAGGAACCTGGAGGCAGGAACTGAAGCAGAGATCACACAAGAGTACTGCCTCTGGCTTGCTCTCCATGGCTTGCTCAGCTTGCTTTCTTCTGTAATCCAGTACCACCTGCCTAGAGATGGTACAACCCATACCACCCATAATGGGTTAGCCTCCCACATCAATCATCATTCAAGAAAGTGTCTCATAGGCATGCCTTCAGGCCAATCTGATGGAGGCAATTCTTCGATTAAGGTTCCCTCTACCCAGATGACTCTAATTTGTGTCAAGTTGACAGAAACTTAACCAGTCCAAAGAGCAAGCATATAAAAGATATCTGACTAGAATAAAGCACACAAATGTTTGCACATAAGAGAAAGTGGTATTACTGGGGAAACTGAGGTTCCTTTTTGGTGTTCTTAGTCTCATGAAACAGACTCTAAAGGAAACTTAACATTTTTTTTTTTACTTGAAGAGGAAAACAAAAGGACATAAAAGAAGCAAATCTTGGCAGCTGAATGAGAAAGGAAATGAGAAGAAAAAAAGAAAAAGCCATGCCATTTGCAATGTAAGTCAGCAAGCAACTACACTCTGAAAAGATATGGACACTTCAGAGAAAGATTAAATAATGATTGTGCAAACAAGACCTGTGCCAGCTCAAGGGAGACAAAATTTCAACGAGGATGGATGGAAAAGGGGCATAAAGTTTTAACCCCTAGCTGAGGAGCTATTGGCATTTGATAGTTGCAAAGGGTACAGTCATTCTTTTTTAATAATGTGGTCTCTGGTAGGTCAATTACTTTGCTCCACAGGGACTTTACACTCAAGAGTAGTTGAGCAAGGCAAATTGGACTTGTTTGATTAAAATAAAGAAGGAAGAAGAGAATTCAAATTTCAGTGAGTGGAGGGGTTTATATCTTAGAGGAAATGTAGGAAGGATTAATATGATCAAAATACAGTATACAAAATTTTCAAAGAATTGATAAAATTTAAATTAATATGTACTAGTCATAAAAAATCAAAGACTGAAAATCCCAGAATGCCATAGCTTTTAAGATATTCATAGTTTTTAAGCCAATACCTCCAAAAGGCATGAAGACAAATAAAAGAAAAAGTTATACTTTTCTGAGAAAAGTTGGACAATGAGCATCACAGAGCATCATGCAAGCCACTGCAAACATCTACACTAAGAAAAGGCTTCTGGCAAGGAGAGTACCTTATCTCATTAAAGAGATAATATTCCCTCCAGACTCCATTTAGTAGCCTGGAATTCTAGGTTTACACCCACAGTAGAGATAGAGAATGTAGAACAAAACTCAGATACCTTCATCTTTTCTTATAATATTTTTATTATGAGGATTTTAAAATATAATATGAAAAGATGAAGGTATCTGAGGACTGGTGAAGCTGATGTTTATATTCTAGTGTTACTAGAGAATTGGGAGGAGGCATCTAAAATTTTAACAGCCAGGAGGCTACTATAGTATTGAATGTCTGTTATAGCTCCTAAAAACTGGAAATATTTTTAACTATCATATGTATACAACTAAATTTGTGAGTTAGAAGGTTGCTATTAAGTTCAAGTGTGAGATTCAAGACTCTACCATTCTACCCATCAGGGTATCAAGGCAGATGCTGAGACTCATAGCCAAACTTTGGGCAGAGATCGGGGAATCATATGAGAGAAGGGGGAGACAGAAAGACTTGGAGGAATAGGAGTGCCACAAGGAGAGCAACAGAACCAAAAAATCTGGGCATGGGGGTCTTTTCTGAAACTGATCCTCCAATCAAGGACCATGCATGGAGATAACCTAGAACCTCTGCTCACATGTAGCCCATGGTAGCTCAGTGTCCAAGTGGTTACACTAGTAAGAGGAACAGAGGCTGCCTTTGATATGAACTCAGTGGCTGGCTCTTTGATCACCTCCACTTGAGGAGAGCAGCCTTATCAGGACATCCAGGAAGACAATGCAGCCAGTCCTGATGAGACCTGATAGGCTAGGGTCAGATGCAAGAGAAGGAGGACCTCCTCTATCAGTAGACTGAGGGAGGGGAATGGGAAGAGAAGAGAGAGGGTGGGTGGGATTTGGTGGATGTATGAGTGAGGGGGCTACAGCTTGGATAAAAAGTGACTAAATTGTAGAAAATAAAAATTTTAAAAATGAAAAATTCCAAACGACTCTTAATACTCTAACTGAAATGACTGTTAGAAGAATGAAGGGAGATAAGAGAACACAGTATTTGAGACTCTGCAGGCTTCTATTTTGAGGAAAGCTTGCATAGAGAGGTCTCTAAAATGACAGAATCCACTATCTCTTACAAGGTGGTAGATATAAGACAAAATGGGAGTGGGCATCAAAGAAGGCTGGGAGTTCCTTTTATTGGCCTGAGAGTGACAGTTGCTAAGAGCAACCACTGAATGATCAGTTAAAGACTGTTAGGTGACATACATGTTTTCTGGGTGGCCATTCCTTGGGCATCATGTGGCAGGACTATGAAAATAGGTAGAAACAAGTAAATTACTTCTAGAAACCTCATTGTTGTAGCTATTGGAATCATCACAGTTCAAACACAATAAAGTGAGCAGGGCTAACAGTGATGAGCATTTCTAAGCCATTAATTTCAAGGTTATAGTCTGTATGCTTTACTCTAGGATTCCAAAATATGCATGGAGAATTTCTCAAATCCTCCCCATCCTTTTACTTTAAAGATTTTTAAATGTATATTGTGATGTGAGTACTTTGCCTACATGTACGTATATGTGCCACATAGTAGCCTGGTGCCCAGAGGGGTGAAAAGAGGATATTCTATCCCCTGGAACTGGAATTACAGAGGGTTGTGAGCCACTGTGTATCCACTGGGAATCCAACCCTGGTCCCAAGGGAGAATAGTCAGTGCTCTATTAATGTGGCTTCTGTTGGCATTATTTACTCTGCTAGGGAATGTTGAAACAAAAGCATGTGCACTATGGTCTCTCATAATAAATAATAAATTATGTATGGTGACTTTGTTTTAGGTGTTCCATTATACAACTTTCTGCTGAAAGATAAAGGAACAACATAAACATTAAAACTTATATCAGAAGGAGGATTCAAAATGGTGGCACCAGTTGTACAATGTATCTGATCAGCAGGGTAGCAGTGACTGCACAGCAACCAACAGACCAAACTGTGGGTCTGAAAGCACTAGCTTCTGTGTTTCCCAGGTGAGAGGAAGCCTCACACTGAGGGAAACAATTGGGTCCGACCTCAGGCCACCCAGAAAATCCCTGTAAAAGTTTCTGGGTTCCTGGAGGCTCTCCAGCATCTAGCCATATGCCTGCATGCTGTGCTCACAGGCCAGTGAATACCTTCTGGGTACTAGGGCACGATACTCCAACCTTAGGCCTCCTGGGGCCTGGGAACCATGGGGACAGCCACAGATTCTGTATAAGAACTCAACCCATCTCTTAGGGAGACTGACCAAAAACCTATAGGCTTGCTGGTTCTCCAAGATGGCTGCACTCACCAAACAAAGTGTCTGAGCACAGTGTCTAGGCAGCTACAACTCATTAACCTCAGAGAAAGAAAGCCAGTGGCTGGGCAGCTGTATCCGGGGCTTCCCCTGGTGAGAAAGCAGCCCCTAGGCTCCTGAGGAATCCAGTTAGTCCACAGGATCATATACCTGAGGAGAGCCTCAGCAATTCGCTGAGAACCATCCACTAGTTGGAGACCATACCCAACAATCTGAGGAGGACTCCTGTGGGAACATCCAGCTTCCTTCCCAGGGCTTTTCCCAAACTGCCTCCATCTACCCACACCCAGAACTCCAGCAGGCACCAGAAATTATCAGCCAACACCAGAGACAACCAGATAGCTAAAGGCCAGCTTAAAAACACAATCAACAAAAGCTAAAGCAATATGGCATCTCCAGAACCCAGTTAATCAAAACCAAGCAAGCCCTTGATAAACTAGCTCAACTGCAACTCAAGAAAATGACCCTAAATTGTGCTTATGAAGATGATAATGGAGGAAACAAATAAAATCCCTAAATAAATATAGAAAGACACAGTAAGACATATTGTGGCCATTAGAGAAGAAATAATTAAATCATTGAAAGAAATAGAGGAAAGTTCAAACAAACAGGTGAAGAAATTAATGAAAGACAGGATAATACACACAAAGAGGTGAAGGAAATCAACAAAACAGTTCAACATCTGAAGATGGAAATGGAAACATTAAAGAAAGCACAAACTGAAGAAATCCTAGAGAGAGAGAGAGAACTTAGAAAAGAAAGTAGGAACTACAGAGTTAAACTTCTTCAACAGAATATAAGAGATGGAGGAAAGAATGTAAGTGTAGAAGATACAATAGAAGAAATTGATGCATCTGTCAAAGAAAAAAGTTAAGTCTAAAAAAATTACTGTCAAAACAAAAACAAGAACAAAACTAAAGGAAATCAAGGTGCTACAAATTGGAAAGGAAATAGTCAAAGTATCATTATTTGCAGATAATATGATAGTGTACATGAGTGACACCAAAAATTCTACCAGAGAACTCCTGCAACTGATAAACACTTTCTGCAAAGTGGATGGGTACAAAATTAATGAAAAAAATATATCAGTACCCCTCCTATATACAAAAGACAAAAGGGCTGAGAAAGAAATTAAGAAACAGCACCCTTCATAGTTGCCACAAAACCCATAAAGTGTCCTGGTGTTACCCTAACCAACCAAATGGAAGACTTGTATGAAAAAATCTTCAAGTCTCTGAAGAAAGAAATTTAAGAAGATATCAGAAGATGGAAAGATCTCCCGTGCTCAAGGTCAGTAGGATCAACAGAGTAAAAATGGTCACCTTACCATAAGCAATCTACAGAATCAATGCAATTCCCATCAAAATACCAATACAGTTCTTTACAGACCTTGAAAGAACAATTCAAAATTTCATATGGAAAATCAAAAAACCCAGAATAACTAAAACAATCCTGTACAATAAAAGATCTTTTGGAAGTATCTCCATCCCAGATCTCAAGCTGTACTATAGAACAACAGTAATAAAAACAGCATGGTAAACAGACTAGTGGATCAATGGAATAGGGTTGAAGACCCAGAAATAAACCCACACACCTACTGATATTTGATTTTTAACAAAGGATCCAAAACCATATAATGGAAAAAAGGGTAGCATCTTCAACAAATGGTGCTGATCTAACTGGATGTCTACATGTAGAAAAATGCAAATAAATCCATAGTTATCACCCTGAACAAAAGTAAAGTCCAAGTGGATCAAAGACCTCAACATAAAACCAGACACACTAAATTTGTTAGAATGAAAAGTAGGGAAGAGCCTTGAACTCATTGGCACAGGGGACAACTGACACTGTAAATAAAAATCTAAACAATATTCTAGAAAGCAAAAGCACAACAACAAAATGAAAAATGACTTTATTGTGTCCGATATGGCCAGAGGTGGGAGAATTGCTGACTTGAAAGTAGTTTAGGAAATGCTTCCCAAACAGGAATATAAAGAAAAATGTGTGCCAATGAAAACCAATTACAGCACAAACAAATCAAAATGAGAAACAAGCAAAAAACATTAAAAAAAAAAAAAAAACATGGGGTGGTATCTGAAGCTAGAACTCACAAATCATCAGACTACAAGAAGAAAAATAATTTAAAAAATGGGAAAGAAGAAATATTTAAAGAACAATCTATGTAGCTAACTACGCATGGTAGGTAAGGTCATGGATCCTAGAGGAGAATCTGCCACTGCCATTTTTCTAAACCAGTACAATTCCCAATGGTATTCTAAAAATCCTACATTTATATATCCACAGAGAAGTATTTAGTTCTCACTACTCCTCAAAGAAGCTCTTTAAAAAAAAAAAAAAAAAAAAAAACGATGGAAACCATCAAGGAAATTCACTTCTGACCAAAATGCATATAAGATGAAGTTGGCTTCAATTCACATAAAACTCAAGGAACACTGCAGAAGAGGTGGCAGGAAGATTCAGAGTCAGAGGACTATGACACCCGCTATGAGATAGTGCTTTCTACATATGACAGGAAGCTGTACTAGTGAGATGTCAGCACTATGTTGTCTAAACAAGACCTGCACAGTGACAATACCAGTTCTGACTAGATAATCCAATCCAAAGTGATCAGCCCTAAATATACATATATGTGCTACACTATAACACAATTTGAAATCTCTCCCTCTCCCCTCTCTCCCCTGTCCCTCTCTATTTCTCTTTCTGTGTGTGTTTAAAGAAGAATGTGTCAGCTATTTGAGAGGCAGTGGGGTCACAGAGGAACTGGAAGGGATGGTGATTATGTAGAGCATACAGTGAGCTTCTCCGTAGAAATCTGAAATAAAACTCAAACTGAGTGAAAAACCTAATATCTGAAGAAAATCAGCCTAAAATCTTATATCATGTAAAATTACCCATCAAATATAAGAACTCAATGAATAAAGATTTTCTCAGAGAGCCAAGGAAGAGAATTCATTACCAGCAGACTTGTTCTGAAAAAAAAAAAATGTTTAAAAGACATTTTCAGGCACAAGAAAATCTATGTACGTCCAAAACTTGAATCCACATAAGAAAAGGAAGCACACATAGAAAAAAATAAAGATTAAGTGAAACCTCAATTTTTCTTAATAACTAAATTGTTCTAAAAGATCTATGTTTGAAGTAAAGATGCTGACAATATATATGTTAGTATGAAGCAGTGGAAAGAATGATAACCACAGATATAGTGAAGAACTGGGAATACCACATAAGTTCAGAACACAAAATCCAAAACAATTACAATACCAATTTCTGGTGAAGATACTGAAACAAAAGACACCTACACTCATTGCTGGTGACAAAGTAAAGACATTTTAGAATACATACCAGTTTTTTTTCTAAAGCTAAATTTACCCTTACCATGTCAGTAATTTTTCTCAGGTATTTATATAGCTGATTTGTAAATATGTATACACACAAAACCTTCATGTTACATTCATGTTAGTTATAGTCACAACTATTAAAACCTAAAATAAATTAAATATTCCTTCTGTGGTAAATAGGTAAATAATCTATGATAGATTCATAACAAGAAAATTAGAGAAGAAGAAATAAACTACAAAACCTCATGGAGATGGAGATGAGTTTTAATCTATTTTGTGAGATAAACATGTATTCTGAAAGATATATATATTTTAGATTTTCCTTTAGATAGGCATAACTGTAGAAATGCTAAAGATATTCCTGTTTACTGGACTTAGAAGGCAGGAAGTTAACAGCACAAAGGATTAAAATGCCATTAAAGCTCTTCTTCATAATACAGTGTTGCTAGCTATGCATTTATCAAAAGGCATATAATCTTACAGCATGAGGAGTGATTACTGAAAGAAGCAAATAAAAACTCTTTATGGTGCTGGAGAATTCCAAGATAGAATTCACAGTGTGTGAAAACAATGTAACTGTATTATAAATGCATGAAGTAACCTCTGTCTACTGGAAGTAAATAAGGCAGTGAATACCCCTAGATGTGTGGACTCCATTTGCTCCCTGTTGGAATAGAAGATTATGGAAACACAAAGAAGGAGGAGATGATGAGTGTGAGGTGATGGATCAGCTTTCAAAATATCAATATCTGACAGAATAAGAAAATAGGTACATGTAGAATTTTTATGGCTATGTTTATATAGATGGGTTATTGTATTCATAGTTTTCCTTGCTGTGTCAGTGGAGAGTTTGTAAACAATGGTCCCCAGTAGCAGTGAGCTATCATTCCAATTATACTTTCTAATACTGCTCCCCATTGAAGAAAGCCAGACTTCCTTGGAGAAATAACTGTGGCAGGAAACATTAAATATTCTTAAACATCTGTGACAAAAAGTCAAGAAGTGCTGAACACACACACGCACAAAAGCGAAACAAACATACCATCAAAATGACAGTTAAAAGCATTCTCACTAATCAAAGAGAAATTTTTTTGTGTAATAAAATAAAGATGTTTTTAATGCTAACTCTAAATGTAAAATAACTAGTCACAAATTCATCCATATACAAAATGCCTGATAAATAATTAAGTAGGGAAGAAGAGGAAAATATCTTATGCAGAAAAGTTCTAAATAAGCTATGCTTTTATTCAACCTTCAAGAAGTAAACACTAGAGATAGTGACTTAGTTCTTGTGTATTGCTTAAGCATAGTAAATTCTTTCTGAAGTGCATAGCACAGGATAAAAAATCTTGTAATCCAACAATAAAGAAACCTATGAAATATGACCTGAGCAAGCTATTTCAATTAGACATCATGGTGATGGTGTGTGCTCTTGCTATGATATGATGAAAATGATATTGATGTCTTTCTTGCCAAACTGCATAGCCAAAATCTAATTAGACAAATCCCACCAGAGAACCATCTATAAATATCTGAACAATACTCCTGAAAGTTTTCATTGTCATAAAAAATAATAAAAGTGAAAAATCGTACACACACACATACATTAAAGAAATAGTGCTTCAGGAGGTTGAACAATTATGTGTAATGGGTAATTGTAGGTGGAATCATGGGTCACATAGGGTCATATATGAAAATTAAGGAAATATGGAAGAAGACACAACTAACAATAATGTGTCATTTGGTGGTTTGAATAAGAATGACCCTCATAGACTCATATATTTGAATGTTTAGCACAGTGTGATTCTATTTGAAAAGATTAGTAGGATTTGGAGGTGCAGCTTTGTTGGAGGAAATGTGTCACTAGAGGCTCAAGAGACTCTTAGCACAGAACTCACTCCCTGGGGACTGAGAAAGCAGAGGCGGGGCTCCTACCACCTCAGCAGTGGCTGCCAGCTGTACCAGCCTTCCAAGTCCCAGATGTGTGGTACCATCCTTCCTGGTCCCAGGTCTGCAAGTGGCTATACTGACTCCGCAGGGCCTCCCAGCCAGTGACTGTACTGGCCGCCCAATCCCTCAGTGGCAGACAGCCAGCTGTACAGCCACGAAAGACACTAGACCTGCAAAATCACCCAGGTACAACAGGCACCTAGGTCTGTGGACCACTGTTGTGGCCCCCAGGACTTCCCAGCAGGCACCTGGACCATCCTCCCAGTTCTGCAACTGCAGCTGGATTCCCTAGTTCAGCAGCTGCAGCACACTGAGATGATGGAGCTTATCCTCCTCCATTTGACTCAGCAGGTCTAAACCTGAGAGTAGAGAAGAGGGGGAACCCCTGTGCTTTCCTATTTGACCTGCTAGAGAGTGAGTGCACCCTCAAGTGCCTGCAGAGCCCCAGATCCAGGGTCCTTCTAAGCTAGCAGCTAGGCATCAGATCCCTCCCACCCACACACCCACTGTAGAAAACAGAAGGATTCTTGGGACATTGAAGCCCTTGCGCTGTGGGTCTACCAGTGGAGTTCAGGCAAATACCTCCTGGAGCTCAGTCAGAATTGAATACCGGTAGCCTATAGGCCACTAAGGTATTCAGGAAATTTGCACAAGCAAATTGTGCCTGCGGTCATCACCAGCACCTGTGAACACTGTGCTCCTGCAATCCCTTCAGTGCCTGCAAGGTACCCCTCCCTCACACTTAAGGCTTCTGCATTCTCTAGCACCTGTCCCTCAAGGCATACTTCCATGCGCATGCACACACATATGCTTGCCTGCATTTGTCCCTCTGCTCCTGCAGACTTTCCTCTCACAGGTACAGCTGAAATACCAACACAAACACTGAAACTACTGGACACTTTCTCATCTTCCTGAAGAATTCTCCAGACACCAGAGAAAGACAGTTTTTGTCTGAAATGCAGAATCAAGGAATGAACAGGGAAGGTTCCGGAGTAGCAAATGGCCAGAGGTTGGAGAAAGAACATATCCAAAAAATATCAGGACATTAGGGCTTCACCAACAACCCCCAAAATCATTGGATATTCCAATTCATTGGAAACACAGGAAAATGACTTTAAAGCTATGCTTATCCAGTTATTAGAGGCATATAAAGAGGAAACAAACAAATCTCTTAGAGAAATAGCCACACAAACAGAGGCAGTTAAAAAGGAAATGAACAAATATCTCAAAGAATTAGCCACACAAGTGAACACAAATAAAGAGGAACTGAAAAAAGCTCTCAAAGAAACAAAGGCAAATATAGCCAAACAAATAGAGGCACAAGTAGAGGCACATAGAGAGGAAATGAACAAAAAAATAAAGGCCATTATAATGAGACAGGAATCCACATTCAAACAGATGAAGGAAATGGTGCAAGGCATAAAAACAGAATTAGAAGCAATAAAGAAAACACAAACAAAGAAAACCCTGGAGCTGGAGAACTTAGAAAAAAAGATCAGGAACCACAAAGGTAAACATCACCAATAGAATATAAGAGATGGAAGAGAGACTGTCTCTTCAGATACATTTGCAGAAATTGATACTTCTCTCAAAGAAAACATAAAATCAGAAAAGTCCCAAACACAAAACATCCAAGAAATCAAGGATGTCATGAAAAGGTAAAATCTAAGAATAATAGGAATTAATGAAAAAAAAGATTTCAGCCTCCAAGGTCC
The DNA here is from genome assembly GCF_907164565.1 of Psammomys obesus. NCBI lineage: Eukaryota > Metazoa > Chordata > Mammalia > Rodentia > Muridae > Psammomys > Psammomys obesus. Next base: position 6,058,406 of record NW_026585987.1, read on the forward strand.
AGAAAATATTTCAAGAAAATCATATAAAATTTTCCCAACTTAAAGAAAGAGATGTCCATAAACATACAAGAGGCCTACAGAACACCAAATAGACTAGACCAGAAAAGAAACTCCTCAGGTCACATCATAATCAAAACACTATATCTACAGAACAAAGAAAAGATATTAAAAGCAACAAGTGAAAACGACTGAGTAACATATAAAAGTAGACATATCAGAATCACTCCAGACTTCTCATCAGAAACTATGAAATCCAGAAGGGCCTGGGCAGATGTCATGCAGACTTTAAGGGACCACAGATGCCAACTCAGACTATTATTCCCAGAAAAGCTTCCAATCAACATAGATGGAGAAAACAAAATATTACATGACAAAACTAAATTTAAGCAATATCTACACAGCAAACCAGCACTACAGAAGATACTAGAAGGAGAACTCCAATCCAACAAAAACAACTACACACAAGAAAACATAGGGTACAGATAATTTCCCAACAAATATTTAAAGAAACAAGCAATGAATCACAGTAAGACCAACTCCACAATAAAAGGAACTAATGTTCACTAGTCACTATTATCTATCAGCATCAATGGACTCAACTCTCCAAAAAAAAGACACAGACTTACAGAATGGTTGCAGAAAGAGGATCCAACATTCTACTGTGTAGAAGAAACACACCTCTGCAACAAAGATAAACACTTTGTCAGAGTAAAGGGCTGGAAAAATGTTTTTCAAGCAAATGGACCCAGAAAACAAGATGGGGTAGCTATCCTAATATCTAATAAAAGACTTTCAACCAAAATTAATCAAAAAAAGATAAGGAGGGGCAGTTCATTCTCATCAAAGAAAAATTACACCAGGAGAACATCACAATTTTGAACATCTATGCACAAATACAAGACCACTTACATTTGTAAATGAAACATTATTAAAGCTGAAATCACACATCAATCCCAACACCTTCATAGTGGTAGTCTTCAACACTTCACTCTCACTAAGATCATCCAGACAGAAGCTAAATGGAAATAAGGGCACTTACAGAGGCCCCAAATCAAATGGACCTAATAGATGTCTACAGGGATTTTCACCCAAACTCAAAAGACTATACCTTCTTTTCAGCACTTTATAGAATCTTCTCCAAAGTAGACCATATAGTGGGTCACAAAGCAAGCCTTAGCAAATACAAGAAGATTGAAATAATCCCTTGTATTCTATCTGACCAACATGGTCTAAAGCTGAATCTCAACAAAAACAGAAATAGCAGAAAGCCTACTCATACATGGAAACTGAACAACTTGTTACTCAATGACAGCTGGGTTAAGGAAGAAACAAAGAAATTAAAGACTTCCTAGAATTTAATGAAAATGAAGACACAACATACCCAAACTTAGTTGACACAAGAGGAAAGTTCACAGCACTAAGTGCCTTCAAGAAGAAATTTGAAACATCTCATACAAGCAACTTAATAGCTCACCTGAAAGTCCTAGAGAAAAAAGAAGCAGACACACCCAAGAGGAGTAGATGGCTGGAAATACTCAAGAGCAGGAAAGAAATCAAAAAATTAGAAACAAATAGAACTATTCAAAGAATCAATGAAACCAAGAGTTGGTTCTTTGAGAAAATCAACAAGATAGACAAGTCCTTAGACAAGCTGACTAAAAGGCAGAGAAAAACTATCCAAATCAGCAAAATCAGAAATGAAAAGGAAGACATAACAACAGACACAGAGGAAATCCAAACAATTATTAGGTCTTACTACAAAAGGCTATCAACCACAAAATTTGAAAATTTAAATGAAACGGACATTTTTCTTGATAGATTCCACTTACCAAAACTAAATCAAGATCAGGTAAAAGACTGAATAGGTCTATATCCCCCAAGGAAATAGAAGCAGTTATCCAAAGTCTCCCTTCCAAAAAAAGAGCCTAGAGTGAGATGGTTCCAGCACAGAATTTTACCAGATCTTCAAAGAAGAGCTAACTCCAATTCTTTTCTAACTATTCCGCAAAGTAGAAACAGAAGGAACATTACCAAACTTATTCTATGAAGCCATAGTCACCTTGATACCTAAAACTCACAAAGACCCAACAGAAAATGAGAACTTCAGACCAATCTCTATTATGAACATTGATGCAAAAATATTCAACAAAATACTTGAAAACTGAATCCAAGAACACATCAAAGATATCATCCACCATGACCAAGTAGGCTTCATCCCAGGCATGCGGGGGTGGTTCAATATATGGAAATCCATCAATGTGATCCACCATATAAACAAACTGAAGGAGAAAAACCACATGATCATCTCCTTAGATGCTGAAAAAGCATTTGACAAAATCCAACATCCATTCATGTTCAACATCTTGGAGAGAACAGAGATACAAGGCACATATATAAACATAGTAAAGGCAATATACAGCAAGCCTATAGCCAACATCAAACTCAATGGAGAGAAACTTAAAGCAATCCCACTGAAATCAGGGACAAGGCAAGGCTGCCCACTCTCTCCATACCTCTTCAACATAGTACTTAAAGTACTAGCTAGACCAATAAGACAACTAAAGGAGATCAAGGAGATAGAAATAGGAAAGGAAGAAGTCAAAAGATCACTATTTGCAGATGATATGATAGTATACCTTAGTGACCCCAAAAATTCAACCAGATAACTCCTTCAACTGATAAATATCTTTAACATCTTTAATTTTGGATATAAAATTAACTCAAAAGAATCAGAAGCCCTCCTGTATACCAAAGATAAATGGGCTGAGAAAGAAATCAGGGAAACAGCACCCTTCACAGTAGCCACTAATAACATAAAGTTCCTTGGGGTGACTCTAAGCAAGCAGGTGAAAGACCTGTTTGGAAAAGACTTCAAGTCTCTGAAGAAACAAATTGAAGAAGATATCAGAAGATGGAAAGATCTCCTGTGCTCATGGATGGGTAGGATTAGTATAGTGGAAATGTCCATTCTACAGAGATTCAATGCAATTCCCATCAAAATACCAACACAATTCTTTAAAGACCTTGAAAGAAATATTCTCATCTTCATATGGAAAAGCAAAAAGACCCCAGAATTTCCAAAACATTCCTGTACAACAACATATTGTAAGGAGGTATATCCATTCCTGATTTCAAGCTGTACTACAAAGCAATAGTAATAAAAATTGCATAGTATTGGCATAGAAATAGAATGGTAGATCAATGGAATTGAATAGAAGACCAAGAAATAAATCCACACACATATGGATACTTGATTTTTGACAAGGATGCCAAAACCATTCAATGGAAAAAAGACAGCATCTTCAACAAATGGTGCTGGTCCAATTGGATGTCTACATGCAGAAAAATGAAAATAGATCCATAGTTATCACCCTACACAAAACTAAAATCCAAGTAGATCAAAGACATCAACATAAAACTAGACACACTAAACCTGCTATGGGGAAGAGACTTGAACTCATTGACACAGGAGACAACTTCCTGAACAGAACACCAACAGCACAGGCTCTAAGAGCAACAATCAATAAATGGGACCTCATGAAACTAAAAAGCTTTTGTAGAGCAAAAGACACTGTCTTGAGAATAAAATGACAGCCCCCAGATTGGGAAAAGATCTTCACCACCCCTATATCTGACAGAGGGCTAATATCCAGTATATATAAATAACTAAAGAAGTTAAAAAGCAACAAATCAAGTAATCCAATTTAAAAATGGGTTACAGAGATATACAGAATTATTTGTAGAGACATATAGAATGGTAAAGAAACACTTAAAGAAATGTTCAATGTCCTTAGCCATCAGGGAGATGCAAATGAAAATGATCCTGAGATTTCACCTTACTCTCATGAGAATTGCTAAGATCAAAAACTCAAGTGACAACACATGCTGGAAAGGTAGTAGAGAAAGGGGAATCCTCCTCCATTGTTGGTGGGAATGTAAACTTATACAACCACTTTGGAAATCAATCTGGTGCTTTCTCAAGCAATTAGGAATATAGCTTGAGATCCAGCTATACCACTCCTAGGCATATATCCAAAATATGCTCAAGTACACAACAAGGATATCTGTTCAACCATGTTCATAGCAGCTTTATTATTTATAGCCAGAACCTGGAAACAACCCAGATGTCTCTCAATGGAGGAATGGATACAGAAATTGTGGTACATTTACACAATGGAATACTACTCAGCAATTATAAACAAGGAAATCATGATATTTGCAGGCAAATGGTGGGATCTAGAAAAGATCGTCCTGAGTGAGGTATCCCAGGAGCAGAAAGACACACACGGTATGTACTCACTTGTAAGTGGATACTAGACCTAAAAATTAGGATAAACATACTAAAATCTGTACACCTAAAGAAGCTTAACAAGAAGGAGAACCAGGGTAAGATGATCAATCCTCACTTAGACAGACAAAGGGGTGGACATTGGAAGTAGGAGAAAATAAGAAACAGAACAGGAGCCTACCATAGAGCACCTCTGAAAGCTAGGGTCAGATGGAAAGGGAGGAGGACCTCCCCTATTAGTGGAGAGGGGCAGGGAGGAGATGAAGGAGGTAGGGTGGACTTGGGAGGGAATGAAGGAGGTGACTACAGCTGGGACAGAAAGTAAATAAACTGTAATTAATATAAATATAAAAGCAAAAATTATCTAATTCCATTATAATTTCAAAAGTTAAGAAATAATTAAAAAGGTAAACGACATATTTACCACACAATCTAGCAATCTCACGACTTGTTTAAGGACTAAGATGCATATCCACACAAAACAAATACATTGAATTTTATAGCAGCTGTATCTACAATCATCAGTACATTGGAAACTTGCCATCTATCAATCAATAAACAGTAATAAAAATTCTGTGAATTGACAGTCTGTGGTAGACTTACATATATATTGCTGTTCATAAAAAGCAGCTAATTTACAATCATTGCTCTTGAAAGCATCATATAAATGTTGATCTCATGTATTACTGTTGTATATGGAATTTAATTGAGTTCATATGTATGAAAAAAATGAACTATAGTGAATGATACAAATACAATCTGCGGGATAATTTTGACATAGACATGAACATCTCTGTAAAAGATATAATGTATATATACTGTATAATGTAGGATGCTCCTTAACTAGGGGTAGTATTGTCATATCAGTTTGAGGAAAGACTTAGTTGTCACAACTAGGGGAGAGGTTATGTCATAGTTAATGTCATAGCTAATACTGTGAACTTCATAGGATTTAGAGTCTTGTAGTAGACAAGCCTCCAGCCATGTATCTAAGAGATTTTCTAGATTAAATTACCTCTGGCTATTCCTGCCTGGGATTATTTGGATCAAGTTTGCTGACATACTAAAATTCTGACCTAACCACCTGCTTCCTAACTGTGGACAGTGGGTTCCGTGTAACCTACTTTCTTAAGATCCTGCCACTCGCTGCCTGGCTGTGGTGGAACATACCTTGAACCCATGAACTTATGTAAACCTTTTCTTTCTCAAGTATTTTGTTGCAGCAATGAGTTAAGTAAGTATATAGGGATTACTGTACTTGGGGTGTAGAAGTGAGGGCGAATGTTGCTAAGTGTGTTCACGGGACAACCTCCCGCAACATATTACTATCTACCCCAAGACTCAGTACAGCTTATTCTAGAATCGCTGATTTGAAAATGCATTAAAATGCATTTCTTTCTTTCTTTTTTAGACATTGTTTTTGAAAGTGCATTTCTCTTATAGCCAACCAGGGGAGATCTTAGAAGTAAATGAAAAGCTTATTAAGCTGAGGTGTTAGGAAAAAAACAAACAAACAAACAAACAAACAAGATTTTAAAAAAGTAGCACAAAATTAATATCTGCTTAGGAGGATGAGAAAGTTAGACTGAGGCTCTGAGTTTAATGATAACACAAAGATGTTTCTTCCCTCAGGTTGAATACTTGAAAGGACAGAGACAATATATCAGGTTCACTAGAACTAGAGTCCTAGACATGAGAACCAATACTGCTGGAGCCTTGGTTGCAGGTATTTCTAGACCTGAGGAGGAACAGACAGAAACTCACAACTGGTCATTTATACCAGTGTACCCAACAGGAAGCCAGAGGACAAATGCTCAGAAACTACAGGTATTAAAGAGTGAGCATCAGAGGACATACAGACAAAGACAACCGAGAGTCCCCCTTTAGTGGACAGAAAGGAACAGAGAGCGAATGAATTGATGGCTACTAGAATTACAGCAGTGTATTCTTTCTTATTTCTTTTTTCCTTACTTTACTCCTCAGTAGGTTAAACTCAGAGAAAAAGCATGGCAAAGGACACAAAAATCTACAGCAGCAATATCTGGGTAAGACATAAAATAACGGTTCTCAGGATATTCAGCTAATGGTCCAAGTTATTGACATACTTAACAAGTTTAAGCACAGCCAAAGTAGTGGTTTTGGCATACATTCCACAAAATATTCCATATTTTTAGGGAACCAGGTGCACGGCTGGTACAAGTTTGCCCATAAATGCCTGGTGTGGAAAGTATATGGATTTTAGTCAGCACATTAGTGTTGAAGCCCAGTTTTTCTCTTTGCTAGTCGAGGACCCTGGGGAAACCTTTGGATTTTTGACTTGCAAAATGGAGCATCCACCATAGAGGCAATCACAGAATTGGATGACAATAGAGAGATTTTCCAGTTCCACACGAACAATCATGGGCTGGAGTGCAAGGAGAAGTCATTGTTTATTCTGAGGGGACTTGTCCAGCAGCTATGACAACAGCAAATCAAACCAGTCCAAAGCCCAAAACAAAGCCTTGTGAGTTGCAAGACTCTCAAGGAACCAAAATAATGAATCTCATAACTTGACCAACACAATTACTATAACTTTATTTTTTTTCCATGGAGTAAATATTTATTTAATGCCAACTATCTTCCAGGAACTGTGCCAAGAAGTTGAACACCCCAAAATATAACAGATGGATCCCCTTTCTTGAAGATGTTACCAGATGTGTGGAAGAAGCATTTGCTGTCCTCACATACTAAATCATAGTTGTTTGTTTTATTAATATGCTTAATCAATTTAACATGCTTTGCTATTGAAAAGCTGCCATTCAAAGTTAATCTGTTCGGGACCCCCCAAAATTAGCTCTTACCGAAAGAGCTCATCTCTCTTAGGTATTATGACTACTTGAATACTCTGTTGTCTCCTTTCTAACCATTGTCCAGGTTCTCTGTCTCCAGCTGTTTGTAAACTTCACCATATGTGTATTGAACCCATTTTGTGTACAATATCTCTGTGTAGGATCCTTTCTGCACTTCCTCTCTTTCTATATATCATAAAGCCTTTTCTGTTAATTACCTGTGTTCCAATGAAATTGCAATAAAAGTCATAGCCAAGCTCTTAAACTTCTTAAAGGTCCATCACAAGTTCATGCCTCTTTGGCATGTAATTCTCAAGTGAAATCTATGTTGCCTTTCAAGATTCCTTTTTGGCTTCTTCTATTTGATTCTCCACTGCCAATCCCCAAATCATGCTGTACCCACAGCTGTGTCTTCTCCCAGCTTCTGCATCATCTTATAACTCTACCTTTATCCAAGTTGATGAGGAAAGGTTCTGAGGAGAGATGACTCCCAGTGGGGAGGATTTCTTGAGTCTTATTGTCCTGACTCAGTGTTTCTTACTCTGCTCAACCATTTTCTTTTTTTTTTTTTTAATTTTTTTATTTTTATTTTATTTTTCTTTTTAGTTACATTTTGTTAACTCTGTGTCCCAGCTGTATCCCGCTCCCTCATTCCCTCCCCAACCCCACACTCCCTCCCTGGTCTCCTCCCTGCCCCTTTCCAAGTCCCCTGATAGGGGAGGACCTCCTCCCCTTTCATCTGACCCTGTTTTATCAGGTATCTTCAGGGCTGGCTGCAAAGTCCTCCTCTGTGGCCTAACAGACTGCTCCTCCCCTGGGGTGGGGGTCAAACAGCCTGCCCTTGAGATCCTATTAGAAATAGTCCGTGTTCCCCTTACTTTGGAAAACTACTTGGTTACTGAGCTACCACAGGCCACATCCGAGCAGAAGTTCTAGGTTATATCCATAGATGGTCCTTGGTTGAGTGTCAGTCTCAGAAAAGACCCTGTGCCCAGATATATTTGGTCCTTGTAGAGCTCCTATCCTTTCCATATCATACTAACTTCCCTTCTTTCATATGATTCCCTGCACTCTGCCGAGGGTTTGGTTATGAGTCTTAGTGTCTGCTTTGAAACACTGCTAGGTAGAGTCTTTCAGATGCCTTTTGTGATAGACTCCTGTCATAAGTTCAATGCACATCCCATTTGTCTTTCTAAATGAGGATTAATCACCTTCGCCTGTGTCCACTTTCTTGATTATCTTCTTTAGGTGTGTAGATTTCATTATGTTTATCATGTCTTGTAGGTCTATATAAGCGAGTATATACCAAGTTTGTCTTTCTCCTTCTGGGATACTTCACTCAGAATGATCTTTTCTAGATCCCACCACTTGCCTGCAAATTTCATGATTTCTTCCTTTTTGATTGCTGAGTAGTATTCCATTGTGTAAAAATACCACAGTTTCTGTATCCATTCCTCCGTTGATGGACATCTGGGTTGTTTCCAAGTTCTGGCTATTACAAATAAAGCTGCTATGAACATGGTTGAACAAATGTCCTTGTTGTGTACTTGAGCAAATTTTGGGTATATACCTAGGAGTGGTATAGCTGGGTCTTGAGGTAGCACTACTCCTAGTTGTCTGAGAAAGCGCCAGATTGACTTCCAGAGTGGTTGAACCAGTTTACATTCCCACCAGCAATGGAGGAGGGTTCCCTTTTCTCCACAACCTCTCCAGCATGTGCTATCACTTGAGTTTTTCATCTTGGCCATTCTGATGGGTGTAAGGTGATATCTCAGGGTCGTTTTGATTTGCATTTCCCTAATGGCTAATGAGGTTGAGCATTTCTTTAAGTGTTTCTCTGCCATTCGACGTTCCTCTTTCGAGAATTCTCTGTTTAGCTCTGTTCCCCATTTTTTAAGTAGATTACTTGGTTTGTTGCTTTTCTGCTTCTTTAGTTCTTTATATATACTTGATATTAGCCCTCTGTCAGATAAAGGGTTGGTGAAGATTCTTTCCCAATCTGTAGGCTGTCTATTTGTTTTGATGACAGTGTCTTTTGCTTTACAGAAGCTTTTCAGTTTCATGAGGTCCCATTTATTGATTGTTGCTCTTAGAGCCTGTGCTGTTGGTGTTCTGTTCAGGAAGTTGTCTCCTGTGCCAATGAATTCTAGGCTGTTTCCCACTTTTTTTTCCAGCTGATTTAGAGTATCTGGTTTTATGTTGAGGTCCTTGATCCACTTGGACTTTAGTTTTGTGCAGGGTGATAGATATGGATCTATTTTCATTTTTCTGCATGTAGACATCCAGTTGGTCCAGCACCATTTGTTGAAGATGCTGTCTTTTTTCCATTGAATGGATTTGGCTTCTTTGTCAAATATTGAGAATTCATAGGTGTGTGGGTTTATTTCTGGGTCTTCTATGCGATTCCATTGATCCTCCTTTCTGTTTCTATGCCAATACCATGCAGTTTTTATTACTGTTGCCCTGTAGTACAGCTTGAGATCGGGAATGGAGATACCTCCAGATGATCTGTTGTTGTACAGGATCGTTTTGGAGATTCTGGGTTTTTTGTTTCTCCATATGAAGCTGAGAATCTTTTTTTCAAGGTCTGTAAAGAATTGAGTTGGTATTTTGATGGGAATTGCATTGAATCTGTAGATTGCTTTTGGCAGGATGGCCATTTTCACAATGTTAATCCTACCAATCCATGAGCACGGGAGATCTTTCCATCTTCTGAGATCTTCTTCAATTTCTTTCTTCAAAGACTTGAAGTTTTTCTCAAATAGGTCTTTCACTTGCTTGGTTAGAGTCACACCAAGGTACTTTATGTTGTTAGTGGCTATTGTGAAGGGTGTTGTTTCCCTAATTTCTTTCTCAGCCTTTTTGTCTTTGGTATACAAGAGGGCCTCTGATTTTTTTGAGTTGATTTTGTATCCTGCCACTTTGCTGAAGGTGTTTATCAGCTGAAGAAGTTCTCTGGTTGAATCTTTGGGGTCGCTCATGTATACTATCATATCATCTGCAAATAGTGACACTTTGACCTCTTCCTTTCCGATTTGTATCCCCTTGATCTCCTTTAGTTGTCTTATTGCTCTGGCTAGGACTTCAAGTACAATGTTAAAGAGATATGGAGAGAGTGGGCAGCCTTGTCTTGTCCCTGATTTCAGTGGGATTGATTTAAGTTTCTCTCCATTGAGTTTGATGTTGGCTATAGGCTTGCTGTATATTGCCTTTACTATCTTTAGGTATGTGCCTTGTATCCCTGATCTCTCCAAGACTTTAAACATAAATGGGTGCTGGACTTTGTCAAATGCTTTTTCAGCATCTAAGGAGATGATCATGTGGTTTTTCTCCTTCATTTTGTTTATGTGGTGGATTACATTGATGGATTTCCGTATGTTGAACCACCCTTGCATTCCTGGGATGAAGCCTACTTGGTCATGGTGGATGATATCTTTGATGTGTTCTTGGATTCGGTTTGCAAGTATTTTATTGAGTATTTTTGCATCAATGTTCATAAGAGAGATAGGTCTGAAGTTCTCTTTTTTTGTTGGATCTTTGTGTGGTTTAGGTATCAAAGTGACTGTGGCTTCATAGAATGAGTTTGGTAGTGTTCCTTCTGTTTCTATTTTATGGAATAGTTTGAGGAGAATTGGTGTTAGTACTTCTTTGAAGGTCTTGTAGAATTCTGCGCTGAAGCCATCTGGTCCAGGGCTTTTTTTGGAGGGGAGACTGTTAATGACTGCTTCTATTTCCTTGGGAGATATAGGACTATTCAGTCTTTCTACCTGATCTTGACTTAATTTTGGTAGATGGAATCTGTCAAGAAAGTTATCCATTTCGTTTAGATTTTCAAATTTTGTGCCATATAGGCTTTTGTAGTATGACCTAATAATCGTTTGGATTTCCTCAGTGTCTGTAGTTATGTCCCCATTTTCCTTTCTGATTTTGCTGATTTGTATGGTTTCTCTCTGCTTTTTAGTTAGTTTGGCTAAGGGTTTGTCTATCTTGTTGATTTTCTCAAAGAACCAGCTTTTTGTTTCATTGATTCTTTGGATAATTTTATTTGTTTCTAATTGATTGATTTCTGCCCTTAGTTTGATTATTTCCAGCCGTCTGCTCCTCTTGGGTGTATCTGCTTCTTTTTTTTCTAGGTTTTTCAGTTGGGCCATTAAGTTGTTTGTATGTGATGTTACAGATTTCTTCTTGTAGGCACTTAGTGCTATAAATTTTCCTCTGAGCACTGCTTTCAATGTGTCCCATAAATTTGGGTATGTTGTGCCTTCCTTTTCATTGAATTCTAGAAAGTCTTTAATTTCTTTCTTTATTTCTTCCTTGACCCAGCTGTCATTGAGTAGTAAGTTGTTCAGTTTCCATGTGCGTGTCGGCTTTTTGTTGTTTCTGTTGTTGTTGATGTCCAGCTTTAGTCCATGGTGGTCAGATAGTATACAAGGGATTATTTCAATCCTTTTGTATCTGTTGAGGCTTGCTTTGTGACCAACTATATGGTCTATTTTGGAGAAGGTTCCATGCGGTGCTGAAAAGAAGGTGTACTCTTTTGAGTTTGGGTGAAAAGATCTGTAGACATCTATTAGGTCCATTTGATTTAGGGATTCTGTGAGTGCTTTCATTTCCCTATTTGGTGTCTGTCTGGTTGATCTGTCCCTTGATGAGAGTGGGGTGTTGAAGTCTCCCACTATTAAGGTATTAGGATCAATGTATGATTTAAGCTTTAATATTGTTTCATTTACGAATGTAGGTGCTCTTGTATTTGGGGCATAGATATTCAAAATTGTGATGTCCTCTTGTTGGATTTTTCCTTTGATGAGAATATAGTGGCCCTCCTTATCTTTTTTGATTAACTTGGGTTGAAAGTCTATTTTATTAGATATTAGGATGGCTACTCCAGCTTGTTTTCTGGAACCATTTGCTTGAAAAACATTTTTCCAGCCCTTTACTCTGAGGTAGTGTTTATCTTTCTTGCATAGGTGTGTTTCTTGGATGCAACAGAATGTTGGGTCCTGTTTCCGTAACCATTCTGTTAGCCTGTGTCTTTTTATTGGTGAGTTGAGTCCATTAATATTGATAGATAATATTGACCAATGCATGTTAGTTCCTTGTGTAATGGAGTCGATGATCTTACCTTGTTTCATTGCTTGTTTTCTTTTCATTTTTGTTGGGACATTATCTGTATGCCCTGTTTTCTTGGGTGAATTCGTTTTCGTTGGATTGGAGTTTTCCTTCTAGTATCTTCTGTAGGGTTGGTTTGCTGTATAGATATTGCGTAAATTCAGTTTTGTCATGGAATATTTTGTTTTCTCCATCTATGTTGATTGAAAGCTTTGCAGGGTATAGTAGTCTGGGTTGACATTTGTGATCTCTTAGAGTCTCCATGATGCTTGCCCAGGCCCTTCTGGCTTTCATAGTTTCTGATGAGAAGTCTGGTGTGATTCTGATAGGTCTACCTTCATATGTTACTTGGCCTTTTTCCCTTGCTGCTTTTAATATCTTTTCTTTGTTCTGTAGATTTAGTGTTTTGACTATGATGTGACGTGATGTGTTTCTTTTCTGGTCTAGTCTATTTGGTGTTCTGTAGGCCTCTTGTATATTTATGGACATCTCTTTCTTTAAGTTGGGAAAATTTTCTTCTATGATTTTTTTGAAAATATTTTCTGGACCTTGGAGCCTGGAGTCTTCTTTTTCATCAATTCCTATTATTCTTAGATTTTGTCTTTTCATAGCATCCTTGATTTCTTGGATATTTTGTGATTGGAATTTTTCTGATTTTACTTTTTCTTTGAGAGAAGTATCAATTTCTGCAAGTGTGTCTTCAGCTCCAGAGATTCTCTCTTCCATCTCTTGTATTCTGTTGGTGATGCTTACTTTTGTGGTTCCTGATCTTTTCTCCAAGTTCTCCAGCTCAAGAGTTTTCTCACTTTGTGTTTTCCTTATTGATTCTAATTCTGTTTTCATGCCTTGCACCATTTCTTTTATGTGTTTGAATTTGGATTCCTGTCTCTCTACGATGGACTCTATTTCTTTGTTCATTTCCTTTTTGTATGCCACTAATTTCTTCTCTACTTGTGCCTCTATTTGTTTGGCTATGTTTGCCTGTGTTTCTTTAAGGGTTTTGTCTATTTCTTCTTTCTTTACCTCCAATTGACTGGCCATCTCTTTGAAAGATTTGTTCATTTCCTCCTTATGAGCCTCAAATAATTGAGCAAGCATGGCTTTAAGGTCATTTTCCTGTGCTTCTGATGAATTGGGATATCCATCGATTTTGGGGTTTGCTGGTGAAGTCATGATGTCCTGATTTATGTTGGAAATGTTCTTTCGCCTACCCCTGGCCATTGGCTTATCTGAGACCTTCCCTGTTTGTTTTTGGATTCAGCCGATCAGACTGGTACTGTCTCTCTCTCGAGTCTGGAGAATTCTTCAGGAAGTTGAGAGAGGTCCCGTGTCCTTAGCGTATGCTGAGGACTAGCTGTACCTGTGGGAGGAAAGTACGCAGGCGCAAACAGAGGCAAATGCAAGCGTGCGTGCGTGTGTGTGTGTATTTGTGTGTGTGTGTGTGTGTGTACGTGGGTGTGGGCGTGTGTCTCGAGGGACAGAGTGATGGCTAATGTTGAACCCTTGAGTGTTTGGGAGGGGCTCTGCAATGTATATGTCGCAGGCGCTAGTGATGATCGCAGCGCAATTTCTGGCATTAACTGCCTTAACTCCTCAATTAGACCCACAGAGCAGGAACTTCAATGTTCCAAGTGCCCCTCTGTTTCCCAAAGTGGGTATATGGGTGGGAGGGGGTTCGATGCCTGGCTTCTGTTTTAGAAGAAGCCAGGATCAGTGGAGCTGCAGATTCTCAAGGGTGCACTCACTTACAGGCAGGACACTTGGCAGAGATCGGCGTATCTGGGCTGTCTGCTCTCTGGTTTGGCCCTGCTTCTTTGATGTGCTCCGCCTGTTCCGTGCTGCTGTCACTGCCAGGTTATGAGGTCTTGCTGCAGCTGGAGATTTCAGGGTGGTCACGTCAGTGGGAATCGGGGTAACCAGCCTTTCTGTTCTCTGGTTTGGCCCTGGTTAGTCTTAAACTGGAGGGCTGATGTGCCCCGCCAGCTCAGTGCTGCTCCGCCGCCAGGTTAGAAAGTCCCGCTGTAACTGGAGACTGGGTTGCTAGTCCAGATGCTTTCTGGGAAGTCCTGGGGTCTCTTTACTGTGCTCTCCAAGCTTCGGAGGCCCAGCGCCTGGTGTGTCTAGCTTGTATGGCGTTTCTGTCTGGATTTGGTGAGTATATAGCGTATTCTCTGTCACTGTGGGATTGGGCGGGCCTTACCGTCAGTGATGGCGCTCCTGCGGAGCTAGTATGGCGTCTAGCAGACTGGGGCCCTGGGAGGATGGTGCAGCTGCCGCGCGTGAATCTGGGGCTCCGAGACACAGTACTGCTGGCCTTTGCCGATAAAGGACTTGGGGCTCAGCCTCAGTGGCTGCAGGCCCCAGGCAGTTAGGTCTGTGCTGAGAAAGGCGAGTCTGCTGTGCCGAGGAGGAGGGAGGTCTGGGGGAGGGGAGTGCCGAGAGATCAAAGGATCGTTTCTCACCTTCCCCAAACAAGTCCCTGGGTGACCCGAGACCAAGGTTTTCACCTCCGGCGATGTTCCCTGTTGTTTAGAAAGTCTCTCCGTTGTTTCCCTGGCTTCAGAAGTTCTTCCACTCATCAACTCAGAACTTTTTCTCTTCCACAGCTTGGAAACTGTGTGTGCTAGTCGCCATCTTGGCTCCGCCCCCCCTGCTCAACCATTTTCAATGCGGTGTTGTTACATACATGCCAGCTCAGTGGTCCTTTACTCTCCAAAGAACCTAGTGGCCTAGCTGTAACTGGAAGACCAGGAAAACATTTCTGATGCACTTTATGATTGTCACATTTCAGAACATAAAAACTGTGCTTTGGAGAGGCGCAGTGGTTCTCAAGAGTTCCTCCATTCTTAAGCAGCAAGTCTGGAACACTCAGACTACTCATCAGGATGCACCAATTCCACAGTCTCTAGGATCAAGATAGTAAGTGCAGTGCATTTGGAGAAGATGTTTCATTTCCTCACTTTTTCCTTTAGTACTTTTCAGTTCTTTTTACCCCTTCATTACACAAATGATCTGGGAGGGTCTTAGCCAAAACAAATTTAGATTTGTGAAGAATATTTTTTCCTTCTTATTTGTTTCATCACAAGTCTTAAATTAGTGCAAAATAGTCCAAAATAGTATTTTAAAACAAAGCATTTATAAACTGTGTGTGTAGGTGTGGGTGTATGTGTTTGTTTACCAATGGACTAAGTTCAATGAAGTTCATTATGGAACATTTTGTAGTCTCCACAGATATAGCTATGCCAATTCAGTCCCACATTTTCAATAAGATGCACATATGATTCAGAAATAAAGGTCATTGTGATGAAAACCATCCAGGAATATATAGACATGCTTACAGAGTCTAATTTTTGCCATTACTTTCCACACATTTGTGAGCCTATACAGACATTTAATGAAATTCCATACTTGCCTGTGATTTCTCTTTTCTCATTAAGATAATTATTTCCAGATAGCCATGGTTTAGTTATAGTACCTTGTAATTATAACCTGTGTTTATGGCTTAGTCTCAAATTCATGCCTTTAATATCCTTGAAGACTGAGAATATTTTCATCTTTCAAAAAGCTTCTAAAAATCAATATGGATTGCTATTTATAAAAGGAACTTGAATGGTAGAGGTGATTCTATCAATATTCTTAATTTGCTCAAATTAGTTTCTTTGCATGATGAATAGTCATAATTGATAGCTACATTTTTGCGCTTGTGTTATCACATTTAAAATTAAGTGTACTTATGTTTTATGAAAACTGTGAATTCATTTTCTTCTTGGAGAATTTTTCTAATTAAATATCAGGAATTTAAAACCCAGGATATTTGAAGCACAATGGCTTTGCAAGATCCTTCTCCCTGATCCAGTAGAACAGCACACTGAGGATAGCAGATCTTAAGAGTGCATGGTGTAGGTGCAGCTTTTGGATCAATGAGCTGAGTGAAAAAAAAAAAAAGGTGTTAGTGAGATTTAAATTTTCTCTTAATATGTATGAGTGTTTTGCCTGTATGTCTGTGTACGACTTGCATGCAGGTTCTATGGAAGCTCGATGAAAGTGCCAGGTTGCCTGCTACTGAAATTGTAGACATTGGTGAGCTGCTGGGAGTTGAACTTGGGTCCTCTGGAAGAACAGGCAGTGCTAAGTCATCTCTTTAGCCCCTTGATAAGCTTTAAGTTGAAGCTGGTTTAGATTCAATGTCTACAGCTCAGTGTCATGTTGACATCTTGTTGCTAGGCTGACAGATCTGTTGCTGATTTTCAGATCGAGAATGCCACGTCATAAGACCTTAACTTTCAATGTTTCTGTTTACATCTCTTGCAAGATATTGATTTGGTATATTTCCAGTATCTTAGCCACAACAAAGCATTCAGAATACTCTAATGTTGGGCTCATCTATTTTCATTTCTCACCTAAAAGATCATTATGCTATTTTTGCAAAACGCTTTCTTAAAATGTCTCTGAGATTTATTGTACACAATGTAGGTGAGACAGTTCACAGGATTCGGTATGAACGAAGAACAAGTGCCGACAAAGTAGCATTTGTCATTTAAAGGGCTTTCATTCTCTGTTGTAAACCAGCACCTGACATGACACAAACTCTGAAGAGAAGTAAGCATTAACTGAAATAATGCTATTAAACCACACCAGAGCTCCCGAAGCAAGCTACTTGCAGCCTCCAGGATAAGCCTGTGGAAATATGTGCAAGACTAAAAGGTTAGCACAGACTTCCTTCAAAGAAGGTCATAAGTCACAGAAAGCAAAAGCCATGTAAAATTAAATCAACCATAATAGTACATCAATGTTACACCACTAATGCATATTTCATGAGCATTATTCTCTTGTGACCTTTGTTTGCTATGGTTATATCTGACTATCACAGACTAGATACTTTATAAAGAATAAAGGTTTGCCTGGGCTTGGCATGCCTGTCATCACAGTATTACAGAAGCCAAGACATGAGGCCTCCAGTGAGAAAACAGGCAGCAGGGTTCTATCCCGAGTTTGAGGCCAGCCTGGCCATATAGAGAAATGGTAGGAAACTTCAGGAGCATGACACCTGTGTCTGTTCATAGTTCATAAAAACCTCTTTCCTACATCACATCACATCAGAGAGCATCAGAAGAAAAACAGCAAGCCTGCCCAAGGATGTTCGGTTTTACAACAAAGTCTTTGCTTCTGAGATAACCTGTTAGTCATTCCTGAAGGGAGAGCCCTGTGAGAGAGTCACCTCCTAAAGGTCCCATCACTCAACATCACTGCCCTTGAGATCGAGTCTCAAACAGTAATGTGAGAAATATAGTCAGACCCAGCATGAAGAAATAACTAATTAATTCCATGTGCATATATTTAATTGAGGCCATTTAAAGATTTTTCTTAAAAAAAATCAGAGATACTGGGAAGGTTTTTTCTTGGAAAAATATAAAGGTTACAACTCTGTGACAATTGTAATTAATATCACCTCCTACCGAAGCAGTAACTTTGGATACAAATGAAGAGAACATTTAACACAGCTAGCTAATTCAGAACAAGGAAGACATTCCGATAAAAAGTACCTGAGACAGATTGACCGGGGACTTCGGGGTCCCTACTCTTCACTGCTTAACTAGTTGTTACTGATATATTCAGAAAAGGGGGAGTCATTATCTTCAGTTGTGAATCCACTGGTGACCCACCAGGCTAGAACAGCTAGAGCTAATTCAATGCTTACATAGATGTCCCTAGTTAATCGAAATAGGTCACAAAACAAACCCAAAAGTAATGAATCTGGAAAATGGACTGACAGGGAGGAGACAGGAATGACAGGGAAGGAAGGAGGAGAGGGAAAAGGAGGCTGGGGTTGGGGTGTGGGAGTAATCAAAACCCATACATGCCTGACATTGTAGAAGAACAGACTTCATAACAAATCTATGAGAAATGTACGCTGTCTGTGATGTCTAGACATGTTGGTGAGCATTGCAAAATTATGATAAGAAATCAGATTCTAAGTTAAATTTAAATGATATCTTCAGGGAAACAATGTTAGAATTATTTTTTGCAAAGTTAAAGCTATTTGGCTGGATTTTAAATCTGTATTGTATGTCTGATTTGTGCATGTGTCCATGGGTGAATATTTGCATGCTCATGGGTTTGAGGAACTGAGGACAGCGCAGGATTTTCCTCTATCATTGTGCACCTTATGTCGGAGAATCTAGAGCTGACTGAACAGACGGGCTGACTTGTGAGTTCAGAGGAGCCTCCCATCTTCACAACCCCACCCCCACTTCCTTCAGCAACAGGCTTACAGAGGTGCTTCAACAACCTTGGCTTTTTTGTGGGGTTGAGGGATCTGAACTCATACTTACACAGCAGCAAATTGATCCTTTCCTCAACTTGAATTTCAGTTTTAAATAGAGAAGTAGTAGGGAAAGGATGTATTTTCACAAGTTAAGTCTTAGGTATATGCAGAACCACATTTCATAGACATGATAGTGAACCACGGAGGAATTTATAATTTTCCAGTTTGTTTTTGGTTGTTATTGTTTGTTTGTTTGTTTGTGTGTTTGCTATCAGATAAAATCTGTTACCTTGAAAACTTAAATGAAATCTTAGAGCACAGCAAAATCTTACGTATGGAAGATGGTGGTGGGTGGGAAGACATATATTTGATTGTTAGTAAGATGTAGAGATTATGGAATTGTTTTTAAGACATGCTATGTACTAGGTGATGCTTTTTTAAGAAAGGCAGAGGTATAGGATTTAGCAATGGTTCCGCTTTGTGTTAAGCTGTAACTCTGAATGAATCTTTTCAGACTCAAAGTTCTGTTTCACAGCTACTATAAAAACAGTCCTTCCACCTCCCTTCATGGAGCCAATCACATGAGATAACGCATACGGAATTACTTGGTAAACTCTTCTGTTTTGAGAGTATGTTCTAAGTTTTGTATTTTTCCAATTATCTAAAATTGTTTGACTGTTTTTCACAGTCAAATGACTGTGAAATGACTTTAGCAATGACTTAAGTCACTTTGATTCCTCCTCCAGTTCGATCCCACAGACTTTTACCTGCCCCTTCAGCACCCTCTCAATGAGATCTACTCTGCTGCTACTTCAGTGCTTCTGTTTTTGCATGTAAATTTAAAATTTTTTAAAATAACAATTATAATTGCTTTTGGTATGCACATCATACAACCTAAGCCAACAAACTGTTGCCAAGTAACGGTCCTCCAGGTATCCGTTTAATTAATACTTGACTCCCGAGATTTCCAGATAAGATGACAGCTTAGATGCTGCTTCTGCGTGATGTGGAGAACAGCCAGGATAATAAAAAGGTAGAGTCTACTCCAAGGAGAGAAAGAACTTCAGATATTCCCCAAGTGAGTGGAAGGGCAGCTGAAAAGTAAAAAGAAACAGAATGTCAGCAAAAGAAATTGACCCAGTGAACTGTAAGGCCAGCCACTCAGCTCATTGGCATGGAGAGGAAACAGGAGCCTTATCTAAGAGGAGGCCCTGGTGAAAGAGAAGGGCAGTCCTACCCACAGGGCAAACCCATGGTTGTTGGAAGCCTCAAATACAGTTACAAATCTTGCCTAGATAGTAATTCCTTTAGAAAG
Organism: Psammomys obesus; assembly: GCF_907164565.1. Lineage (NCBI taxonomy): Eukaryota > Metazoa > Chordata > Mammalia > Rodentia > Muridae > Psammomys > Psammomys obesus. The sequence goes on from NW_026585987.1 coordinate 6,078,211, forward strand.
AAGGCTCAGAAATAAAGAAGAATTTAATTTTGTCACTTTCCTAGGCTCAGCAGGCTGGGGTTAAACGCCATCTTGAGAGGAAGCCTGGTACTTAAAATGGAGTTGTGCTGGGGCCCTGATATCAGGGAATAAATTTAAGGCATGGAGCCTGATTCAACATGCTACAGTCAGTACACAGAGAGAGCAAAGGAAGACAGTGGTGGGGAACAGGACGGCCAAACACTGGCAACCCCCAAGTGCAAATGGTATGAGGTTTATCCAGACATTAAAACACATAGGAAGGGGTAGCCCTCCATGGCTGGGTGCAGATCCGGTCAACAGACCAGCTCTGGTAGCCCAGTTGATAGTCCTGAGTCTGAGAGCAGCGAATAAAGCAACCTCTATCACTGGCCTGTCATATGATTCATTGTGTTGGCATCAAAGAGTTCCAAAGGACTAAGAACTAGACATGCTCCTGCACAGTGATGATTAGTGGAGTTTGAAAGTACTGAGACAGGGCCACCTACACACATCTGAGTGCTGTTGTTGTTCAATACACTACAGGGATACTTACTGCCTAGAACATTATCCTGTCAAGAGGGTATGAGCTGAGGAGTTTAGTGAGGGTGGGAGTATGTGCCTACAGATTGCAAGGCCAAGTAGAGGCCTATGGTATGCAATAAAGGGAAGCTACCAGAGAGAAAACAACATTGGTAGCCATTGACATTTGCCCAGTACAGATTCAGCACCAGTATAAATGATGGTATAAACGTTAGGAAAGTAAGAGCCCTCTGTCTCCATCCATCTATTAGTAGACTCTAGTTGTTCAAGACCCAGAAATAAGTTACTCCAACACTTCTTGTTTTGTCCCATTTTTAATAATTTTTTTCTCTTCACCATTCTTTTTGCAGTAGCTTTGGTTTATTCTGTTATCTTCTTGTGTATTTTTATTGAATTTTTATTTTTTATATTAATTAATGTTTATTCATTTTGTATCTCAGCTGTAGCCCTCTCCCTCATTCCCTCCCTATGCTGTTATTTTAAAAGTATTATGTTTCTGGTTTTGTCCTACATGCATTTCTTTAATCTCATTTTTTAAACTTTTTTATTATTGGGCAAATTTTATTCCCTGTGTGTTTCCATTGTTTTCTTTCTACTGTAGTTTTAATAATATTTAGAGCTTATTTTATTGTTTATTTATTTTTTTAAACTTTTAAAAGATGCATTTATTTATTATTTATACAGTACTCTGCTTGCATGTGAGCCAGGAGATCAGAAGAGGAAAGCATATCTCATTATAGATGGTTATGAGCCACCATGTGGTTGCTGGGAATCGAACTCAGCACTTTTGGAAGAACAGCCAGTGCTCTTAACCTCTGAGCCACCTCTCCAGCCCTTTACCATTTATTTTTAAACCTTTTAAACTTTTATTTCCCTTCTTAAATTTATTTGTTTTACCTAATATCCCTCTCTTCTCTATCCCTTCAAAGCATCCTTCTTCATCTGTCCTCCTTTTCCTCTCTTTCATGTAAACACGTTTCTTTTGTATTTTACTCCTTTCCCCCAGTGACTCTCAGGCACCATTGAGCAAACCTCCATGTACTCCACAACAGTATATCTTTCATGCCATACAATCAGTACTATATGGAAGGTTTTACCAAGATCTTTTGCCAGCTCAGGATGAACCTGACTCCTTTGGACCAAGGATGTGGTATCTTTTGTGAGTCTTGCTGACCCTCTGTGCAAACACATCCCTAGGTGGGATACAACCTTCCTCACACACTCCCCTCCCCCACCACTGAACCCAGGCTGCTTCTTCATTTCAGACTCCTTTTTGGTGAGTTTGAGTTTTCACTTTGTAGGGTCTTGCCATCAGGGAATCTTTACTCTTTACTCTTTAATCTTTACTCTTGTTTCAGCGTAGAGCAGGGAATGCTTTTTAAATAATTACTGTCTCTTCTTTAGAGCGTGCCTTGCCTGAAACTTTATTCCTTCTCTTACTCTTTTTCTGCATATTCTGATATATGTCCGTCCCACTAGTTCTCTTTTTTAGTGTAAGCTTGAATAAGAGATACAGGCAATGCGTGCAGTAGCCAGAATGTTATCCCACCGAGAAATTTCATTTGCCGCACATTAGTCCATGAGTATAGAATTCAGCCTAATTCTGCTTACAGCATTTGAGGTCTATCCTTGACCTCAATTCCAACGGCCTTAAAAACCGCAGGTTTATTTTATCACAGCTACAGCCCCACTTGTTTGCAGCAATGTTTTGTATTAGTTACTCTCTTGTTGCTGTGACAAAGTGACAAACAAAAGCAGCTGGAGGAAGAGAAAGTGTAGTTAGATTCACAGCATGTAGGTCGCCTAATAAGGGGAGCAGGGAGGTTTTGTTTCTGACATGGACTCTGTTGCCTGCTTTTTGAACACTTTTTCCTGATGGGGCTGCCTCCCTGGGACACAGGGGAAGAGGATGTGTTCAGTCCTGATGAGACTTGATGTGCTGGGGTGGATTGGTGGAGAGAGGGCTCTCCTTTTCTGAGAGTGAGGGAGGGAGTATAAGGGAAAGTGAATGAATGAATGAATGAATGAATGAATGAATGAATGAATAAACAAACAAACAAATAAATAAATATGCTCCCTCATGTTGAGGAAGTTATAACAACAGGGATTTCAGGTAGCTGGTCATATCACATCCATAGTCAGGACGCAGAGTCTGATGAATGCCTATGCTCAATTCATTTCCTCATTTTTATTCAGCTTGTAACCCCACATGATTGACAGGTACTATAACATTTGGGTTTCTTATCTCAGTTATCTTGCACTAGACAATCTCTCACTGATATGCAAGTGGCTTTTTCATGGTGATTCAAAATTCTATCAAGTTGACAATCAAAATTAACCACAGTAAATCTAAAAATTATATACTGGAAAAATACAGCCTCCTCAACCAAGAATTTTTGAAAACTAGATGTCCACATATAAAATAATAAAACAAAATCCATATTTTCACTCCATTCCTATTTATCCAGAAAAGGAATAATACTTTAATGTAATATTTGAATTCTGAAAGTGTTAGAGAAAGCAACTAGGGACTCATCAGGATATAGCAACTGACAAATACTTTCTGAAAAATGCTTCTAGTAACTAGAAATAATCCCAAGAGCTGACAAATGGGATTGCATAAAATTCCAGTTTTCTGCACAGCAAAGAGAAAAATGAGTAGAGAGAATTTAGCTAATAGAATGGCAGAAGATCTTTTCAATATCTATCACTTACTTATGTATCTATGTATCTATCTGTCTGTCTATCTATTACTCATCTATGTATCATCTAGCTATCTGTCATATATCTATGGATCTATATATCATCTACCTCTATGTTTGTCAATTATTTATCAATCATTTATCATATATATCATTTTTCATCTCTCATATGTATCTATCTATATCATCTATCTTTCATCATCTGTTTATTATATATTATGTTTCTAATTATCATCTATCTATGTATTAACTATGTATCTATATATGGACTGGCTACCTACCAACCTATTTATTATCTGTCATCATCTATTATCCATCATCTATCTATCTAGTTATCTACCACATCTACTTATCATCTACCTATCTCAAGATATCATCTATTTATCTACTATATACCTATTTATTTGTCATCTATCTATCTATCTATCTATCTATCTATCTATCTATCTATCTATCTATTATCTATCTAGTTATCATGTATTTATTTAGCTACTTATTATCTCCCTCTCCCTATCTATCTATCATCTATCTATTATCTTTAATCTTTCCATTTTGTGGCTGAATTCTATGTTCCAGGCAGACATAAATCATGTAAGTTAAGAATGGGACAGGTGCAGTTTGGATAAAATATAAAATACCTGGTAAAATTTGAATATAATAATGGTTAGATCAAGGAACAACATAGACTAAAACTCATGTAAAATAAAAGCTTATAAGAAGACAATAACAACCTCTTTTCCATGCAGAGGTTTGTATTTTATGATTTTTCAATGCATATTTTATATGAAGTAGTACTCATGAGACAACACAAAAAGGAAAAGAAAATATTTGCTCAAATCTTACAATGACTATGTTGTGTTCTGGCTCACATTTTACATAAACTTAGTTTAAGTTCAGTGTACTGGCACATGCCTCTAATTTCAGCATTTGTGAAGGGCTAAGGCAGGAGATTTTCTTGTGTTCAGTACCAGCCTAGGCTACACAGCAAATCTCAAAATGAGTGAGTGTGTGTGTGTGTGTGTGTGTGTGTGTGAGAGAGAGAGAGAGAGAGAGAGAGATCTTTATTGATGTAGGGTGAGTTATCTCATTTCTCATTTTCATGGACTACATTATACAACCACCTCCAACTACACATGTTGAAACTTCAGTTCCTAACATGATAATGTTTTGTGGTTGGAGATGAAATTTGAGCAAGTTAATTAAGTTACGATATAGATATGAAAGTGGGTCTATATGTTGGGATTAATGCTTGATATTTAAATAAGAGATACGTTTGTGTGTGTGTGTGTGTGTGTGTGTGTGTGTGTGTGTGTGTTTCTCTTTCTCAATCTCTACCTCTCTTCTACATAAAGAAGGGGTCATGTGACAGCCTAGATTGGTAAGGCAAAACATTTAAAGAAGGATTAATAGGAAATAAAAAGACATATTCATGGGAAAAGCCTGTGTTGCTTTAGTTGTGATGAAGTACCCTTAAACCATTTAAACCAGTAGTTCTCAATCTTTCTAAAGAGGCAACCCTTTAATACAGTTCCTCAAATTATGGTGGCCCACAACCATAAAGTTAATTTCATAGCTGTAAATTCATAACTGTAATTTTGCTACTGCTAATGAATCATAATGTAAATGTCTGTGTTTACTGAGTGTCTTAAGGTGTTTTGATCTCTGTAGGGGCTAGCAACCCACAGGCTGAGAACAGCTGCTTTAAGAATTCTTTGGGTTTTGGTTTGGTATTTTCTTTTCTTTACATGACATTTAGCTTTGTTGTTGTTTTTTAAAACTCTGCAATACTGGGCTGGAGAGATGGCTCAGAGGTTAAGAGCACTGGCTGCTCTTCCAGAGATCATGAGTTCAATTTCCAGCAACCACATGGTGGCTCATAACCATCTATAAAGATATCTGGTGCCCTCTTCTGCTGTGCACATGTCTACATGTAGGTAGGATATTGTATATATAACAAATAAATAAATCTAAAACAAACAAGCAAAAAAAAAACCTCTGCAATACCTATTTCTTAATTCCTGAGCCATTACTGCAACCCTGAAATATTCTTGTAACAACCATAATTAAGGCATATTACTTATAGACTTATTAGATATAACACAAAGTATTTTTTGTGTTGTCATTTTAATTTGTCTCTAATTAATTCCTAAACTGACAATGTCCCTAGAACAAAATTCCGCTGTAGCGTTAAAAAATTAAAATGGTAAAAACATGACAGTCTATTCACATGGGCTATGAATAGGCAGACTGTCTCTGAGAAATGTTTTGTCTGTTTGGAAACCTAAACTTGATATTTTGCAAGAAAATTCACAGTGGAATATGTGACCATCGGGACATTCTGAAACACGTAGAGCCATCATACATCATTAATAATGTGTCTAGAGAACAAATTATGTTAGCTAACTAAAGACCTTGTCACAATGGAAAACTGCCAAGGGAAAAAGAAGTATACTTATTCATCAACTTGGAAGGATCATAAAAGGGCCAGAGAGGCATAATTAAAGATAATTGAAGAGAAATGATATGACACAATGAGTGAAAGAAGCGTTCTATAAAATTACAGTAGCTTTGAAAATTAATATTATGAAGGATGGTTTAAAACCGAATAAACCAAAGATTTACTTAATCAAGTCCACTGCTCCTTAGAATATTTCTTTAGCCTCTCCACATATTTTTCAATCCTTGCACACTTTCCGTCTTGTAATTTTATAATCTCCCTTTTCCTGTTGTCATCTAAGTTTCTCATTTTATTTCAGTAAAACAGTCATTTTTTTCTTTTAGAAGAAAATAATATTCATACTATACCAGCTATGGTTAAATTAAAAAAAATTGTTCATCTTTTAATAATAAAAATATATGATACTAAAGTGCATCAATCAACTTGCCCACTGTGTGCACTTATATTTCAGAAAGATCACGCTAATCATATAACAACAATTGATAAAATAGTATGAATTATATTTGTTGATATATCTACAGATAATAGATACAATAAAGAGTTCCTTCATTCAAGTTCTAAAATAATTGAGATAAGACACAGGAGTCAAAACATAGAAAGATGAATAACTTCCTCTGGTAAAAAAAAATAATTTAGAAAGTCTAAAAAGCATCTAATATTCCTTAGACTGAATCTCAAGATTTGGAATCCTTACTTGTCAGCTTGGCACTTGGAATAAATTCCTCTTTGTAGAGATGGGACCATCTCTGGAGACCCAGAGCCATGACTGAGTCTTTGGAGACAATCACCACTCCAGATAGACACAACAGAAAGGATCTGACCCACAAACTATCAGCTGTCTATAGCTCCTTAATTATTGGTTGGGCTCAAGAACATCTTTTGTGTTGGTTACTTTTCTGTTGCTGTGACCAAAAATTGGCTTATGGAAGAAGGATTATTTTGACTTGCAGTTTCAGAGCGACAAGTGTCTTACATGGAGAGAAAGAATGGCAGCAAGTGGCAGCATAGCAGCCAAAGTAGGGATCTGAAATCTAACATCCTCAAATTGAAGCATGAAGCAGATTGAACTGGAAGTGTGGAGAAGCTATAAATACCCAGTCAAAGTCTGGCCACAGTAATATAGTTCCTCCAGCCAGTTCAAGCTCCCCAAGGTTCTGATACATCCCTGAAGTGTCATCAACTGAGGATCAAGTGTTCTAACAGCTAAGCCTATGGAGGACTTCACAGTCAAACCACTACACCTTCCCATACCATTCTAGAATGTTGACTGGCTTGAGATGGGGTCGAGAACCACAGCTTCAGGGAGTTAATCAGTGCATTGGTTCTGTCACATGCATTTATATGGTCTTGCTCTTGTTCTGACCAAGCTTTAGCTCACACTATCTTCCTATCCTTTTTTTCTTGATGGACCCTGAGCTGTGGAGAGTTGGCATAATATCGATATCCCATTTGTTCTTCAGCACTCCACAGACACACTTTGACCAGTGTGAGTTTCTGATATACCCCCATCTATTACAGAAAGAACTGCCTATGATAAGGTCTGCAAGCTGCACTAAACTATCTGCAGAGAGATATGACTTTATAGGACATTTTGATACTAGGCCTATTTAACAAAATAATAGTAGGATCACACCTGGGGCCTGTGAACTTCCAACCATGGCTTCCTGGCCATATTTTTCATGCTGAGCATGTGTTTTCTTTTATGCAGTAGGCAGTTGGTTACTTTCATAACATCCATGCCACTTTTGCACCTATTTGCATGTCTTGTAAGGTTGTCATTATTGGAAGCCCACAGGATTCACAGTTGTGTTAGACTGTTGCTGGCCTTCCTCCAAGAGCCTGAATAGCACCTTTCTGTACTGCAAAAACTAGCCAGAAGGGAAGAAACTTCTTAGTATCAACTTGATTTTTTCCATGTTTTTTGACTAATGTGTGTGGTATCTTCAGCAACAGGATCTTGTAAAAATATTTTTAAGTATGAAGTGTTTTGAAATTAATTACAGAAAAGCTCTGAAGATCAACCAGGAGAAAAAAGTTTATTTGAAGTATATTTTATAAAATAATTTGGTGTTGTGAAAAGTTTGATGTAAGTATTGTTAAGTGACTAATTATTTGAGTAACCTAGAGGGACATGACCAAGAACAATACAGACATAGCTTGTGAGAAAACTTTGAAAATAAAATCACATATTGTATTGTTGCAATACAATGGAAAAATGTGACATTGGAAGTCATTTTCATGAAATATCAGGGATTTGTTGAGTAACTGTGTTATGCCCAGATCTTAGGGTCCCCAAAGACCACCAGGAGCGTACCACGCATGCAAGAGCAAAGAGCTATATTTGGACTTAAACTCCATCTCTCCACCATGCAGTGGATCAGACAGAAAAGCCTAGAATAGCTACACTGCATGGTTTTTACTGGGGTTTGAGAAAGAACCTGTAATTCCCAGCTTAGCAGTTACAGGACTGGATGTCATCCAGAGAGGGCAAGATGCCAAAACCATACAATGGAAAAAATATAGCATCTTCAACAAATGGTGCTGGTCCAACTGGATGTCTACATGTAGAAAAATGAAAATAGATCCATACTTATCACCCTGAGCAAAACTGAAGTCCAAGTGGATCAAAGACCTCAACATAAAACCAGACACATCAGCTAGAAAAAAAAGTGGGGAATACCCTAGAACTCATTGGTACAAGAGAAAACTTCCTGAACAGAACACCAACAGCACAGGCTCTAAGAGCAACAATCAATAAATGGGACCTCATGAAATTGAAAAGCTTCTGTAAAGCAAAGGACAATGTCATCAAAGCAAAGCGACTGCCTACAGATTGGGAAAGAATCATCACCAACCCTTTATCTGACAGAGGACGCATATCCAGTATATATAAAGAACTAAAGCTGAAAAGCAGCAAATTTTATGGGTTTTTTTTGTTTGTTTGTTTGTTTGTTTCCTGGAATTGGTGACCTATGGCCTAGTCACTGAGACTGATGACTTTTTTTTTTTTTCGGTGGGGGTTGGGAGTTGAGGATGGGGATTGGGAATGGGGTTAGGACTGGTCCTCTCAACATCAATGTGTGTGCATTTGTAAATTTAATCCCACACTTTTTGTTAAGGTTTCTCTGTCATAGAGGTTTCTGACAAAGCATTTCTTCCTTCTGGTTTATTTCTGCAAATACTAACCAGATATGCATTTAATATTTACTCATGTCTTTTATTAGTTATTATTAATAAGTTTTCTGCTATTCCCCAGAACAGATAAGTGTTTTTTATTCTTGAGGGGTGGATAGACTCAAGAGAGATTTAAACCATTAAGTTTGATAGAGCTTCAATGTATATTATCAGCGTTATCTAATTTTGTTAAGAGTCTCCAAAAAACACTAAAAGGGTCATCTTCAAAGGTCATGTGTTTCAGGCTTCTAATTGTCCATCTCCAACCATTAATTTATTTTCTAATAATTAAGCCATGCCTTATATTCTTTACTTTAATGCTAAATAAGCATCAATATCTTAGGTAGTGGGGCTCTTTCTTCTTGAGATTAGCCTATTTCTAACACTTTGGCCCTTCTTAATGACTTTCTTTAGTAGATAATGCAGGATGGTCCAGTTCATTTTTTTGGTGAGTCATTAGCTTGTTCATACACTTTAGTGTACATAAATCAACTTAGCATCTTGTACAATGGTTGTCCAAGATCTATGTTTAAGAAGCTTCATCATTAGGGCCCAGCAAAGTCTCTGAAATGTTAATACATGCCCTATGAATTTCTAAAGATACATTTTTTTGGGGGGGGGGGGGGATCTTGTTCTATGAAATACTTCTCTATCACTGGAAAAGATGTTTTTCAGCCCAAGGAGTTAGACAACATAGCTTCCATTGGAGCTTTTTCCTTTGTTGTGATAAAATACATTCATCTGGGGAATTACAAATTGGCTAAATGCTTTTTTAAAAACATTTGATTATACTTTATAGAAACAACAACAACTGATACACCATGAGGCCTTTCAGAATGGAGTAACTGAAACATTTGAATTGTTATCCTTGTTTGTCTTATATGGTATCTTTCCATTTAGAGTTGGAGGGTTAAACAATACTCTTAGATCCTTTAGGAAAAAAAAAATATAATCATGGATGATGTTCATGGTTTTGTGTAGGAATATGCTTGTGGGAATAAAAGTGGAAAAATTATTTTTGGAGGTCAGAATGAGTTCACTGACCATTTTATTTTATTTTCTCTTAGCTTTTTTTTCTTTTTATCTTCTTTGATACACTGCTGGGTAGAGTCTTTCAGAGGCCCTCTGTGGCAGGCTCCTGTCCTGTTCCCTGTTTTCTCCCTATTCCAATGGTATTTTTTATTTTTTTTAAATTAATTACACTTTATTTACTTTGTATCGCCCCTGTAGTTCCCTCCCTTCTCCCTTCCCAATAACTCCTTTCTTCTTCCTTCTCTACCCATGCCCCTCCCCAAGTCCATTAGTAGGAGAGGTCTTCTTTTCCTTCCTTCTGATCCTAATCTGTTAGGTCTCATCAGAAGTGGCTGCATTGTCTTCCTCTGTGACCTGGTAAGGCTGCTTCCCACTCAGGGGGAGTTGATCAAAGACCAGGCCAATCAGTTCATGTCAGAGACAGTCCCTGTTCCCATTACTTTGGAACCCACTAGGAGACTGAACTGTCATGGGCTATACCTGTGCAGGGGTTATAGCTTATTTCCATGCATGGTACTTGGCTGGAGTATCAGTCTCAGACCCCTGTGCTCAGATATTTTTGGTTCTGTTGCTCTCCTTGTGGGGCTTCTGTCCTTTCCAGATCTTACTATTTCCCACTTCTTTCATAAAATTCCCTGCAATCTGCCCAAAGGTTGCCCATAAATCTCAGCATCTCCTTTTATAGTCTGCAGGGCAGAGCATTTCAGAGGCCCACTGTGTCAGGTTCCTAACTTGTTCCCTGCTTTCTCCTTCTTCTGATGTCCATCTTCTTTGTATTTCGGGATGGGGATTGAGCATTTTAGCCAGAGTCTTCCCTCTTGATTAGTTTCTTTCGGTGTATAGATTTTAGTAGGTTTATCCTATATTATATGTCTATATGAATGAGTATATACCGTGTGTGTCTTTCTGCTTCTGGGATAGCTCACTCAGGATGATCTTTTCCAGTTCCCACCATCTACCTGCAAATTTCATGATTTCCTTGTTTTTTATTGCTAAGTAATATTCCATTGTGTAGATGTACCACAATTTCTGTATCCATTCTTCACTTGAGGAACATCTTGGTTCTTTCTAGCTTCTGGCTATTACAAATAAAGCTGCTACAAACATGGTTGAGCAAATATCTGTATTGTGAACTTGAGCCTCTTTTGGATATATGCTTAGAAGTGGTACAGCTGGATCTTGAGGAAGTGCTATTCCTAATTGTCTGAGAAAATGCCAAATTGATTTCCAGAGTGGTTGAACAAGTTTACATTCCCAGTTAGACAGATGCTGGATGCCACTGACAATGATGTCATTTATTGTACCTTTATGCATATCCTGCCATGTTGGTAGTTGTTACAGTTCATAGGTATTCCTTCTGCATACAACAGCTTGCATAATATTTTCTGGAACAATGAAAGCTGGACTGCAGGAAAAAGGGCTTTCAAGTCACAAGCAGCCTGAAGCATCTAAATGTTATGTCCTAAGTATCTTGTATCTTCAACAACAGGACCCACTCTCAACCCCTGAGAGGTACTATGGGCCACATCAGTAGTCTATGCTGAGAAAGACATGGTGTCAGCAAGAGTCTGCAGTAGCTGGACACATTCTCAGTAAAAAAAGAGACAGACAACAGGGAATGTGGTTGCCCTGTAAACAAAAGTCATGTCTCCAGTGAACCATTTCCTTCCTGGAGGGTCTTTTTCCTGAAGGTCTCACAGCCTTCAGAAATAATGTTATCAGCTGGGAACTAAGTGTTTACACACAGGAGCCTGTTAGGGACATTTCACAGTCAAACCTTCAAATCATACACATTTACATTTTATTTAAAAATGTATTTATTTTGTCTTAAGTTTTGTTAATTAAATGGATCTTATTTAAATTATATTTAAATGAGCACTTCCAAAGGTTTGCAAGTTACAGAATACATTTGTCCCCTATTAAGTGTTTTACAAACTTGAACTAATGAGTCTCACAGAGAGCCCTTGTCATGTAGGCATAATTATTATCACCACTTTGCTGAGAGACAGAGAGATTAGCTAACTCACAGAAGGTTGCTCCCTTGGCATTTGATGTGATATTATCTGACCTTGACCTTGAATACCTGGATTTTAGTTACTGGATGTGTTCATTCACCTCTTGAGTAGTTGTACAGACGGTTGGGTTAAGCACTAATCTTGTGTGGATTTCTCATTTCCATTTCCTTTAGTTTTCTCTCATTCTTTGGTCCTTGTAGTGTTCATACTCAGCTACTCAGGTTATACTGTTCTTGGAAGTTAAAGGGTGGTTTCTAAAATAATGTGGTTCTGATATATTTCTTCTATCATCTTGTAAAATAAAGGCTTGTGAAGACGGGGCTTGTCTGTTCTTTGTTCTATACTGTGACTTAAAATGGTTGGGACCACAGTGACTTGAAGCAGTAATTCTCAACATGTGGGTCACTACCCCTTTGAAAGAATGTAATGGCCCTTTCATAGGGGTCATCTAAGACCATTGGAAAATGTGGATATTTACATTAAGATTCATAATAGTGACAAAGTTACAGTCATAAAGTAACAATGAAAGTCATTTTATGGTTGGGGATCACCACAGCACGAGGGACGGTATTAAAAGGTCACATCATTAGGAAGGTTGAGAATCTATTCTTTATATTCAGAAGCTTAATTCCAAGAACTTAATTCCAAGATAATTTCTTTCACAATTATCATGAAGGTGGCTGTTGTTGGAATTTCCAGAGATATTACTCTTGAGTCTGGTATTCTCTGCCCAGTAATGGCTTAGACCTGTAGTTCTGTCCTATAACTGGTTGCTGGTCAGCTTCCCCGTGCATGTGTGTAGAGAGGTCAGAAGTCAATTATGAATGTCTTTCTTATTGCTTGCCATCTTATTTCTTTTTCTTCTTCTTCTTCTTCTTCTTCTTCTTCTTCTTCTTATTATTATTATTATTATTATTATTATTATTATTATTATTAACAATTCATTGGTTTTTCAAGACAGGGTTTTCATGTGTGGCCTTGGTTATCCTGGACTCACTTTGTAGAGCAGGCTGGCCTTGAACTCACAGAGACCTGCTTGCCTCTGCCTCCTGGAGTGTTGGGATTAAAGGTGTGCACCAACACAGCCAACTGCCATCTTATTTTTTGAGACAAGGTCTCAATAAACTAGAACTCGTTGTTTCAGCTCAAATCACTGGAGAATGAACTCCTGGGATCTACTGCTTCTCACTCCCCCAGTGCTGCCCTGCCATGCCTGGATTCTTCTCATATAGGAGCTGGGTATCTGGGCTTCCATCCTCATGCTAGTGTAGCCAATACTTACCCACCAAGCCATATCCCCAGACCCACCCCAACAGATTATAATATATGCATCAAAAGTAAAACATGGTAGGATAAATTTTACCTCCTCCATATGCTAAAGAAGCCTCCCCAGCCCTCCCTACCTCTTGTGAGCACCTCTGTGCCATGGCAGGAGGACTGACCGATGAGATCTTCAATAATTATCACATATTTTTCCACCTTCTTTTTTCTTTCTTGGGGGCTGCTATATCCTATAGCGCTGTTTGTGTACTGGTAAAGCGTAAGAATCATCATTCATGCTGTAACCAGAGGGATGAATGCCCTGTCATTGTTCATACTGTTTCCAATGACTGCAGAGAGCTTTTCCTCTGTGACTTAGCTGTTACTTACTGTGAAAGGTAAAGCTTGGCCATGACTGTTCCTCCATGGTCCCACCACCACATTTATCATGCTGAATTTCTATCTCTTTAAAAAATACATCTATGTCTTCTAGCAGATGAAAACAGCTCAAAGGCAAAGTTTTGTTTATCCTTTTATTCTCAGTGCCTAGCAAGTTAGCTCCAATGGGATGCTTAACTAAAGGGGTATAAAATTAGCAAAATTTGATGACTTGTCCAAGAGTTATTCATTCATTCATCCATGTAAGCACATACACATGCATGCATTATCCATTTGAAGCTACATGTCCTATATCTTTCTACAAATTAGTGATTTAAAAGCCACTTATAAAATTGTATATTTGAGTTTCTGTATCTTTAGGTTTGATTCAAACATAAGAGAGAAAATAGAATGTAAATCATTTGAAATAAAGACATTGATCGGCTCTCATAGCAGTTAATACTGTTCAGGTTTAGTTCAGAAGTTCGTAAGTGTCACTGAGGCCCAGTTTCCCCATAGCTGTCCATCCATCCAGGCAGTGGATAGCATCTGTCTATCTATCTATCTATCTATCTATCTATCTATCTATCTATCTATCT
>NW_026585987.1:6092378-6116339 GCF_907164565.1 Psammomys obesus
TCTATCTATCTATCTATCTATCTATCTATCTATCTATCTATCTATCTATCTATCTATCTATCTATCTATCTCCCTCCCTATAACACCTCAAGAAGCCACAGCTCCTAAAGCACTCCTGGTACTAGACTTTGTAACATGCTCATTTTATCTCAGATAATTGCCAAAAGACACTTCTTAGCTCAAAATGACTTCCTTACAGCCTCCCTGTTCTCTCCAGGGCATGTTTCTCCTGAATCAAGGAGGACAGTTCAGATGTTGGGAAGCATCATGAATGGCAATCCTTACAGTGTTTGCACATAAAAGTTAATAAAGTTAGAAAGCGGAAAAAGAGTATGGGAACTCAGGAAACTAAAAATGTTCTTCTTGCATTGGCATTGAGGTACTCACAGAAACTAAGATTAGATGGGCACTTGGGTGGGAATTATGTGTCTTTGTTTTTTTGTTTGTTTGTTTGTTTTGTTTTGTTGTTTTTTTTTTTGCACAAATTTACTTTATCTTTTAAGCAGGGAAACCTCAGTGTGCATAGAAATACTTAACTGAATCTCCTTCTGTGCTTTGGAAATCCATCAGCTTGATGGGGCAACTGCTACCTGGAGAGGGAGGGCCCCACTATGCTGTGAGTAGGAAGTAAGCGGAGGAAGGCTCAAGCTCCAGGTACCTCACCCTTTCACTCATCTTGTTTTCAGCTTAGAGCAGTTTAGTGCTTCTGCAAATCCACCTGCCAAACAATTCCAGGAATCACAGATCTGTCAGCAAGCCAGAAGCACAGAATTCTTACTGCTAGGCTCAAGAGGATGCCTCTCAGCACAGACAAGGTTTGCAGAGTGTGATGAAAGCCAGTGCGGGCTGGATGAGCAGAGTGTGGTGATAAAGAGGAAATAGGCCTTAATAGTAGACTCCAGTGACATTGTGAAGTCAATCACCACCTGCTGCACATAATTTACTCCCCTTTTAGTGGCCACGGGAAGTTCCTGGAATCAGTGTGCAACAAGGACAGGACCACTGAGTGAGTAAGCCCGTCCGGAACTGAGCTGTAGATGAGAGCAGGCCAGACCTGCACAGAGGCTTCAGTAGAGTTCGTTTCTATTCCTCTTTCTCTCCAAGGGCTACAGCAGGGGAAAGATTCATTTTCAGGTGCGAAAACATTTTCTCACCCTGTTACATGGTGAAAAGCTGCCATCTCTTCCTTCCTTTCATTTTCTGTTGCTCTGAACTTAACTTTAGATCAAGCCATAAAGCAGGCAAAAAAACTCATTAGTTGATTGTGTTAATGATGACTTTGTTTTCAGATATTATTGGCTCATTTTGGGTTTTGCTGATAATTTACTCCTGTAACAGAAATAATTTTCCACAATAGATATTCAGTTCCTTCTCAGGCAGAATGCTATAGAATAAAATGAAAGATTTTCATTTTCATTTTTCTACTCTGCCTCACGGTTCTTTTGGGTACTAGTGTCCAAATATAAAAGCTACAGAGGGAAGAAATTGCAAAATGAATGTTTATTGATGTCTGTGTGCCAGGTACTATTAGATTTGTTAGGAGAGAGAGAGATATAAGGGAAGAGATACATAAAATAAATTCATATTATATAAGTCTAAAAGATAAATACAAAAGTATATCAAATATATATTATATAAAATAAGATTTATAGAATATAGGAAACAATATTACATATGCATTGAGTAATACATATTGGTGCTCATAGCAATTCAATGATATATAAACTGTTTTGTTATATTTTAATGTTCTTCATTTTCTGACACATGAACCTAGGACATCAAGATGGTCTTTCTGGCCCCTGAGACTAGAAAATGACCCAGAAAGGAATCATTCCCCCAAAGCCTGCTTTCAGAGCCTGTACTTCAGAACTAAGTATGTCATGACACTGTACTGACAATTAATGAGAAGAAGAAACCTACACGTATTAAAATAGCAAGGTCTTTACCCAAAGAGTATGAAAAATTTTGACCAGGTATTACTGAAATTATTGCATATTGTTGTTTCCCTGTGAGGAATTTTCCATCCTGAACATAAAATCTTTTTATGTTCATGAGGCATAAACTCTATACATTCATCACTTGACTATTCAAAAATATATTCTTTGTGATGAAATAGAAATCTGTTACATAATGAAAACGGCAGAGAAGCATCTGCTAGTCTTCTTCCATTAGCTGACCTCAGTCTTGTAAGACTATTTGACACACTATTATAAAGCACCTGTGTGGACCTATAAACGGGATATGAAAGACTGTGGGCAGCTTAGTTTCAAAGTCCTAGAAGCCATTGACACCCACAGGTCATCCCAGAAGCCCTTCTACCCATTTTTTAACACTTTGGCCATGATGCGGGAGTGTGTCTTTGTCCAGTTCCTATCAGTACGGTTTAGGTTTTTTTGAACACGTCTTTGCTGTCTGGAGGAGAGGATGCTGAATGTTCATTTTATGTACTTTCTGTGCCACCCCTGGTTCTTCTTTTCCTCTTTCTTTTTTCTTTCTTTCTTTCTTTCTTTCTTTCTTTCTTTCTTTCTTTCTTTCTTTCTTTCTTTCTTTCTTTCCTTTCTTCCTTCTTTCTTTTTTTGTTTTCTTCCTTCCTTCCTTCTTTCTTTGCTGTCCTTCTTTGCTTTCTTCCCTCCTTCCTTCTTTGCTTTCATCCCTCCTTCCTTCTTTCCTTTCTTCGTTCCTTCCTTCCTTTCTCTCTCTCTCTCTGTCCGCCCCCTCCTTTTTTTGTTTGTTTGTTTCACACAGGGTTGTCCTTGGCTATCCTGGACCCTCTTTGTAGACCAGGCTGACCTCGAACTCATAGAGATCTACCTGCCTTTGCCTCTCTGAGTGCTGGGGTTACAGGCATGTGCCGCCACACCCGGCTTCCTTTTTCTTTTAGATACTAAGATGTGGGGTGATTTACTTTGCAGATCCCACCCCATTACCAAGCTGATCATTGCTTTATAATCAGACCTGAGTCTCCTGCAGAGAACCAGTGGTCCTCACTTGGATCATGCCATATGGCTACATTTATTTTCTGTTAGGACTTGCTGTTGGATTGAATCACCTGGATTCAATCACAATGCATTCATTTTCTAACATAAGAAGATCATGGATCAAAGTCAAAAGCTGCTAAATTTTATTTCCTGTCTTTTTGAAGTTATCAGTGCAGGGAGTTGCTATCTTACACCTAAGCCACATTGATGTCTCTGAAGCCACCATCTTAAGCCACCCTTAACTTCTTGTGCTTACTAGAATCTTGTCACACAAGGATGGTGAATGGCCTGCTATGCATTTGCCAGGGTGATGAAAATCCTGGCAAGCAGGCAGGTGCATCCCAAAGGCGGTGTTGTGTGTGGGAATGGTCTCTGTGCAGGAGGTTGTACTCAGAGATTCGTATGTAGAGTTGCAGTTGCTGTGCATTGACCCTGGCATTAACTCCATTGAAACTGCATAAGACAAATGCATACAGATGATGTCCTGTTGCCTACACAATACATTGTGTTTGCCTGAGAGCTTTGTATTTTTCAAACACAAGTGTGAAGATGTAGAAGCTGCCTACATTGTAAAATTCTCAAACAGATGTTTATGGCAACTACTGCTTTAGAGAATTCTTGGCTTAAAATAGTTCAGGATAATCAATTGGAATATGTTTTCTCTTTCTACCTCAGACACACTGATACACAGCATATAAGTACTGTTCCCAAAGTGGTTGGAATGTGTTTTACATCAAACCCATAAGCTATTTTGAAATATGCTTTGCAGGTTTTTATTGTTGAGGTGTCCCTGAGTTCCTTGGATCTTCTTGGTACACAGCAGGTACCAATAATGTCATCTCAGAGCCTTTCAAACCTAACCTTGAAAGTAATTTAAATGGAATGAAAAGGGGGCTATGGTCTGAATCTATTCAGCAGACTTATGAGAATCTAGTCATACTTCTAATACATGACATTCGGTACCCAGAAAAAATTGGTGTTTTCTGATATAGTTTTCTTAGATGTAGCTCTGTACACACTAGTTACATGCAGATATAATAAACTTGAAATGAAATAGACTCAATGAATTTTTCATAGGTCTAACATTCAAAGACTATTTTATGTATATCCAATTCATTTTAGATGGATGAACTTGACCCTTTACTAGATGAGATGTATGTAGAGAAACTCTGAATATCTTTTCAAATGATGCCTTACGCACCATGCATGGGATTTCTTGTTTAAGGTGATAGACAACCTTATTCAACAATTTTGTGAAACACCAACTCTGGAATGCAGTAAAAAACATCCATGAGGCCTCACAGTTCAGGCCCAATTTTACAGGGAACTCTCTTGGAACTCTTGAGTTTAGGGTCCAGAGTGCCAGGCACTGGGTTCCAGTTTGGTGGAAATTTTAAGTGCTCTCAGATGATTTTAATGTATGTAGCTAATGGAAAATAAACAAAGGTCTTCTAATTGTGACTGTTGCTATGATGAAACTGCATGATCAAAACTAATTTGGGGGAAGAAAAGGTTTTTTAGTTTACACTTCCACATTATAGTTTATCATGGAAGGCAGTCAGTGTAGAAAATCAAACAGATAGGAACCTCGAGGCAGAGGCTGGGGCAGATGTATCAAGGGGTGCTTCTTCCTGGCTTGCTCCTCATGGCTTGTTCCGCCTTCTTTCTTATAGAACTCAGACCCACCAGTCCAGAATTGGACCCATCTACAATGGACCTGGCTCTCCTACATGAATCACTAATTAGGAAAGTGCCGCATGAGCTTGCTTAAAGCCTGACCTTATGGAGGCATTTTCGATATTGAAGCTCTGTCCAATCTGATGACTCAAACTGTGTCAAATTGATGTAAAGCTAGTGAGCACAAAAAAGCTTCCAAATTGGATGCCCAGATTTGGAGTTAGAAAGTAAGCAGCATGGAGCAAAGTTGAATGCTGAATGTATCTTACTGATGTCTCACAAAGAAGAGCCTGATAACACAACTATAAACCACTACAACAGTGATCAATGATTAAAGGTGACAAACTCTATTATATCTTTGTATGTTGAAGCCCTGGGCTCTCCCTTTCCGATTCTTGACCCTAGAATGCTCTGTATGACCCATAAGCAACTTTTGGGTCAATAAATTATTTACAGAGTTTTGGAATTTTTTGTTTACATTTTTCTTGTAACCTTCAGAAGAATCTGAACATGGTGCTATATCCGTCTTGCTCACCATTCTACCCATTGTGCTCAGCAAGGTGATTATTCAATTCATGATATATTTGTTGAACAGAGAAGTGAAAAGTACGGTTAGAGAGATGACTCAGGTTCAGAGTATTTACTGTTTTTGCAGAAGATCAGAGGTCTTCTGACCTTCTCCCAGCATCTACTTCAGGTGGCTTACAACCACCTATAAGTATAGTTTCAGGGCATCCGATGCTTTCTTCTGTCCTCGGTAGTTCTGTTTGCATAACCACTCTGTTACAATACTAGGAATTAAGATATGATTGTCTTTGTAGCCATTAGTACTACATACCATGCACTTTAAGTTAATCTTACAATTAGGATATTTGTAAGAGATTTCCAACCAACCTCACTCCAAGCCACAGAGTCTAGCCTAATAAAGAACACATAAGTAAGAACGAAGACAGGAATTCTTTTACAAAACACAACTTACATTTAAATGTCTTCTTTAGAACAGTGTGTGGGATCTTTGAACCAATGAGGAACTGTAAAGTTTCGTGGGTCGAGGGTAGAGCACTCAAAGATACATCTGTCATTGAACAGTATATCACAGCAAGAGCAGTAGTTCTCGAATTTAACTATACCTGATACGATAGGAAAATATTTTATCAATCTAAAACCGTCATTCAAGCAATTAAAACCTAGTGGTTAGTACCCAGATCTCAGTATTTAGAACAGTTTCAAAACCTTATACTACATAGCTGACAGTGAGGATCACTGTTCTATAAGCAAAGGCCTAGTTCAGACGTCTTTCTAGATTAGATGACATTTGGCCATACGTTTATAAAATTTTCACTAAAATTAGCAGAATCACTAGTTTTTAAACCAGCTTCCATCATTTGTATTTTCCCAAATTCTTTCACCTTACTAAGAGGCCTATTTCCTTTAAAATTTTTGTTTTTGTTTTTATTTGTTTGCTTGTTGTCTTTTCATATGTTAAATCAAGTTTAACTAATTTTCTTAAACGTTTTGCTAGAAATTTTCCTAATGTTTCATGAACCACTTCAGTAAATTTTTAAAATGGCATCATTTCTAAGAAACTTTCCAGAAAAATGAGAAGCCCGGTGATGATTTTTCCCATCATGACATTCACTAAATTCATCTTTTTCCTGGTTTGAATGCCATGAGCACATGTATGGTGAACCTGTAAAACCTTACCCTAGCCTCCATTTTAATGTTCCTTTTTCAAAGTGTTCATTTCTAGCAGTCTTGCAGAGTGAATATTCTTGAATTCCACCCAAGTCTCACATGAGGATGAGCCTGGAAATATCCAAGCAGCTCTAATGGTTTTGCATAAGCCCTAAGCCTAAGTATCCTCTCTCTGCTGCCTACTGTCTTGTCACTGTAAAGAACGTCAGAGCAGTCTCAGTCTCTGAAGATTCAAATCATTGTAATGTTAACAGAAACACTCTTTTTTGCTGTATATTGTTTTCCTCCAATGTTAATTTATCAATCCCTGTGGATAGTTTTATGTATCAACTTAACCAGCCTAGCCATGGGTGTCTAGATTAGATAATATTTATGAATATATCTTTGGAAGTGTTTCTCCATAAAATCAGTGTTTGAATTGTGGCGTCACTAAAGTACATTACCACCCCCAATTTTGTGAGGACATCATCTAATCTGTTGAACAAACATGGGAGGAGAGAGGGGGGATTCACCCATTCCTCCATGCTGTTGTTTTTATCTGCAGCATTGCTTGAACTGGAAACTGTATTTCATCATCTCCAAGACTCAAATTGAAATTTATTTCAACACATTTCCCAATTCTCAGGCCCAAAGTTTTGGCAAATTTTATTCCCACATAATTTCCTGCTTTTCCACTTTGCAAGTAGCAGACAGTGGGGTTTCTCAGACACTGTAGCTCTATGACCCAATTCCCCAGAATCAATTTCTACCTCCTCTGTTTCATTTCCTGGATATTATGTACTATATTTCTGTGCATATATGGAAATATAGATAGTAGTCATACACAGTGCACATATCTACTTATACATTTAGATTTATAGATATGTATTCTACTAGTTTTGCTTTTCTAATGAACCCTAAATTATATAAGCCTATACAGTAATATTACACAGGGGAAGACAGATTTGCATTGCATGGCACACTGACCAAAACTTAACAGGGTCAATTGCTCAGACAGATAAAGTTGCACACACACACACACACACACACACACACACACACACACACAAACTCTGAGAATCATAGACAGAAAATTGTAAGGTTTAGCCATGCACAAGGGACAGCAACAGCAATGTGATGAGTTGAGCTTGGGTGGAGGGATCAGCAGAACCCCAGAAGAAATGTTCATATTGCATCACAGCGAACAAAGCGAGAGCAAGCTGAAGGAAATCTTCGTGAATTGCCTAACTTTTTGCAGAGCCATGTTAAAGAATAATTAAACCAGTAAGACACAAAAAATACACAGCTAAAAATACATAGCTAAAACGCAGACCTTCTAAAGGATAAAAATAAAAATTACAGTCTTAACAAATAAAATAGAATTATTATTATGGACTTTATGGTTTTCAAATACGTTAATTATTATGGGATGTGTTTTGAATCATATGAATATGTTCTGTGGTCTGGAGTTAAAAATAAATACAACCTGCAGCCAAGTCTTTGTGAAGCACATACTGTTAAACAGAAAAATATTGTAGAAAAGATGAAGCCTAATTATGGAAATGGATCAATGATGGATTCTGTAGGAGTGAGAGTTAGTTCTCTTTAAGGGTCACACCCATAGCAGTCCAACCACACCATAGTGGATGGTGCCACAGTCAGGAGCATAAGAACAATACAAACAGTAGTTGAGGAGTAAGTAGAAAAACAAAACAAAACAAAACAAAATGAACAAAGTTGAAGAGATAGAATTAGATATAGGAGGCATTGGGAACAGCGGTAAATACAACCACAGTACACTGAATAAAAATCTTAAAGAATTGAGAAATATAATTTTACAAAGAGAGAAATAGTATTTTATCTCCCACAAAAGGAAATGTTGAAATTTCAAAGAAAAATTAATAAGCAACTGAAGACAAAGCTCTTCTCTTTTGCATACCCGATACAGACATTGTATGTTATCTGCATAACTGAACCTGGGGAGTCATGTTAGTTAAGCAAGTACTATACCACTAAGCTGTAACTGCAGATTCCTGAAATGTATTTTTTATGGAACTTTTAAGTGGTATGTTAGATAAAATTTTAATTTATTTTATTTTAATAAAAATTAAATGTATTTGAATGCAGGCAAGCTGTACACAATTCATATGAACGAAAAGTGCAAGTTGAGTAAACAGCCTCAACTTGGAAGTCTCAAAAACTGCCATATTCTTAAGAATAGATAAATAAATAAACAAATAAAACAAAATTCACACGCAAGTTTTACACAGGACAAAAAAAATCTTCTTAACTCTAAACAGCTATGGATATTATCAACTTCAAAGCTTATTCATTGTTCACAACACCTTAGCAGAGTACAAGTATTAAAACAAAGAATGAATTGTCAATGGAAGTACGTGAACAACTGCTAGATAAATATAATGAATTATTAATATAACCAAATATCTTTCAAAAGTGTGAAAGACGAAATGAAGGGGTCTGGGTTGATGTATGAATATATATCATTGTTTTGAAATGTAGGTTACTTACCAGTTCAGAGTAAGCTTTGAAAAGTCTAACCTATAAATAGGGCTATAGTGCCAAAACAGAATAAAAAGCAAGAAAGTTCAGACAGTAGATTTAAAAAAAAAAGAACACCTAATAGGACTGAAAATCTACTTTGCAGAAGGATTTAAAACATACAAGAGGGACTGAGGAGGTAGCTCAGCTGGTAGAGTGCTTCCTATTCAGCATGAAGACCTCAGTTTTATCCCACAATAAAAAGAATAGGAAGAAGGAAGAAAAGGAAGGAGAAAGAGAAAATGGGAAGGAGAGTAGGAGGAAAAGGAGGAGGAAGAGAAGAGACAAAAACAAGAAACACTCTGGTGCGCATCTCCTGCACTCAGGAGGCAAAGGCACGTCAGTGTGCTCTATATAGTGAGCTCCTGGATAGCCAGAGCTACAAGGTGAGATCTTGTCTTGGAAAAAAAGGAAAAGAAAGAAAAAGCCAGTTTATGGGGGTACAAACCGAGAGAGACAGACAGACAGACGGAAGACACAAGAGAGACAAAGAGAAAGAAACACAGAGACACACACACATACACACAGAGAGAGAGAAAGAGAGAGACAGTGAGATAGAGAGAGAGAAAGAGAGAGAGGTCAAGGAAGATCCCCAGCACCAATCTCTAGCCTCCACACACATGCATAAAACCCCCTACACACATGTATACAAATACCCATATGCACAAAAACACAAGCCACAGAAAAAACTATGTGTTTACATGTAAGTTAGTTCCACCCTACCCTCATGTTTATTAAGGAGAGATTCTTTGTATTTAAATACAGGAGGTATCCAGAATCACCAGGAACTGCGAAGCTCAGTAGGAGAGCACTTGCCCAGCATGTGTGAAACCCCTGTTTCTACCCATCAACAATGAAGAAATGAATGCATAAAACCAAAGGGTCACCTGAAAAGTGCACAACAAATTAACATCAGAGATCTTCCCAGGAAAAGAAATTCCACAACTGAGACTGTTTTGAGCACATCTCTACTGCCAATCTTTCTCTGTACTACCTGGTCTTTCAAGGTGACATTTCATGTATTCTACTTCCTCTTATGTGTGACAGAAATATTAGTCTGAGGAAAAATGCATTCATCATATATTCATGTGTGACATACTGCCACCAAACTCTGAGCTCAAAAACATACACATTTATTACCACACCTTTGAAGGATGGTTATTCAAAGCCTGAGAATAAGGTATGACAGTCTAAAGAGTGGCTTGAAAAGAATGAAGCCCTTTGAAGGCTTACCTGCTCGGCAGGGCTTTTTTTCCAAGGTCATTTTTGCAGCTAAGTCCTCCACTGCTTGTCAGGTGTGGGCCTCTGAGCATCTTGCTGTGTTTGCTGCCTTCCAAGGAAGAATTAGTGAGCTGGTGCAGTGTGTGTATGTGTGTTGGGACAGTGAAGTCATAGACCACTTACCCTGTTGTAGCCTAAGCTCACAGCTAATATACCATTACTCCTGTTCTATTATTTTGATCACAAAAAGCAACTTTGAAACAGTGCAAACAGGAAAACACTATGGTATGAATATCAGTAGTGGGATTAAGGAAAGTGATTTCTACAGGCAACACACAAAGGTAGGCTCCTCATTAGGTTTCTCACTTATTTGTATTGTTCCATGAAAACAGGAGTTGACTTTATTGACCCCAGGTGACACAAAACTTAGGGAAATATTTTACTTTCTCTTTATTTCCTTCCACAGCTGTTAGAACCCTGACTTAGAATGCATACCAAAATGAATTTAGAAGTTGTGAAGGTAGAAGGAATTTTATTTGAGAGAATTTTAAGAAGTGAGATTTAGAGGCGAGTTCAGAGAATTGAATCTATTTCTGATGAAGGCAGAAGCAGGGTCTTACATGTTATGAAGGAACGTGAGCTACGTGACAAGAAGTTAAGTAGTAATTAAAAAGAAAGAATGTATAAACACGACAAAAGTGCCCATAAAACAGGGGCCTGATAACCTCTTGATTTGCATAATGAGCCTGAGCCGTGACATAGAGTCCAGTTGAGGCCAGTCAGGCCCAGATGTATACTGTCAAAGGATGGAGGTTGACTACAGATGTTCACAGTTCATACAACAGCTGGACTATTGCTTGATCCCCTTTTCCTAATCTCCCAACTCCAAAATCTCTTTCACTATCACAGTCATAATAGTTTATTTAATTGCATGAAGACAAAAAAAAAAAAAAAGCACCATACAACATGAGTAGGAAGTTGAAAGAGTAATTCAGATTTTTTTATTTTTTAAAAGAATCTAAAGTTTATGAAATAAGATTTTTTTGATGACTTTCTTCATTTAAAAAGACCCTCTCTCTTGAAAGTATGTGGAAGGTTTTCAACAGTCAGATTTCAAGGACTTGAGAAATTATTATTGAGGCTAAAGCTTTATGCATGGTGCTTTTGAGGGAGGCGTGCTGCCATGCAAACTGTGCTCTTGGGGTTCAGGGCTACTGCAAAACTTTCACTGAACATTGCTGTTGCAATGCCTGAAGCTACTTTAAATCACATAAAGGTGAGATTGATGATCTGCTTAAGTGTTGGTGATGATCTGTTTAACTACAGTGCTGTCAGATTTTCGGCACCACC
Organism: Psammomys obesus; assembly: GCF_907164565.1. NCBI lineage: Eukaryota > Metazoa > Chordata > Mammalia > Rodentia > Muridae > Psammomys > Psammomys obesus. The sequence continues at coordinate 6,103,838 of NW_026585987.1, forward strand.
CCCTCCACCTCCTACCTTCTACTGCTGGGAAGACTCACTGCAGATAGAAGGCCATCTTTTTCTAAACACACTGAAAAGAGAAAAGAGCAAGAATAAAGGTAGTGTGAGAGTTGGGCGGAGAGTTGATCCTCATTTGTCTTCCAGAGAAACTAGGTTTGGATCTCAGAATGTACATGCCAGTATGCAACCATTTGTAACTCAAGTTCTCCTTCTATCTTATGCTCTCTGTGGGGAACAGGCACACATATCACGCACATATACACACAGATAAAACACTCATACAAAATAAAATAATCCTTTAAGAGAAGTAGAATGCAGGAGTTCTATTTTATTTCTTAGGTAGAGTTGCATGCAGTTTGTTAAAAATAGAAAGTCACTCAAGGAAAGAACATAACATATCTAAGAACACAAGTATGCCTTCTCAAATAAGAGTCTTAGGTGGTTTATCAGTAGCCATACAAAGGGGAAATAGAATAGATAGGAATGAACAAGAGTGGGGACTAGAATGGGTGAATCAAATGAGGAGGGAGAAGGAAGAGGGAGTGTGGGAGGGAATACAGGGAGGACAGCTAAAATTTGGGGCCAGTTGAGGAGTTCTAGGGAAACTTAGTAGAGCAGAGTGTGTGTGTGTGTGTGTGTGTGTGTGTGTGTGTGTGTGTGTGTAAGAATGTCTTGTGTGGATGTAGCAGTTGTCAATAAAGAGCTGATTGGCTAATCAGCTGGGCAGAAGGATAGGAAGTGGAAGGTGAGACTGCTGGTAGAGAGAAAGGAACTCTGGGAAGGGAATAAAGAAAAGGTTTTTCACCAGGAGACACAGAGGAAGACAGGTGTGTTCATGGATCCTGGAAGGAGAGCTGCTGGCCATGTGGCTGAGAAAGAAGATGGGGCAGAGCATGGGTTGTCGAAACAGACTGATGGAGCAGAAGCAGCCCTGGAAGTCATCAGATTGACAACTTTATGTGGGTTTCACAGGGACTAGGATTAGAGTAGCTCAGAATCTGCCCAGCATGGTGCTTATGGCTTAAAAATAAGCCATAGCCTCCCTATGTCAGTCACTGGGGAGCTAGCTGGTTAAAAGAAAACTACTGCTATAATAATTTACTGTATTAATCAGTAATTATTCTGTGTGTGTGTGTGTGTGTGTGTGTGTGTGTGTGTGTGTGTGTGTAAAGGTCATATAAATGAAATCAAATTATGGGGGAGACAGAGCCCCAACTGGACATCTTTCATCACCAAAAGTAACTAAAAATGAGTCATGTCTAATCAAGTTGTTAATCAAAGGGGTCCCATGAGAATATCCAAACAATCCAAGCTACTGCCAAGGCTATTAGTTACTATACAACTCAGTGCCTGGGTAGCCAAGACACTGAGATATCCCAGGGATCCAGGGGAAAAAGCAAATACTACTGATATTCTAAAGGAATGTAGCCATAAAATGACTCATAGTAATATTCTGCTATACTTATAGAACAGGGCCTTGCTTGGTCATCATCAAAGAAGTTTCCTCCTGCAGCATATGAGAACAAGCAAAGCCATAGATCAACACCCAGACAATGAGCAGAGAGTGAGAGACCTTGGAACCATTAGTCCTACATGTGATGTCTTCATCAAATCCCTCCCCTCAAGGCTCAGGGAACTGTACAGAAAGGGAGTCAGAAAGAGTACAAAAGCCAGAGAGGACGGAGAACACCAAGGAATCAAGGCTTTCTGAAATCACCGTGAATGGTGGACATAGGAACTCATAGAGATTAGGGCAGCATGTAGCCCTCACAGATCTGCAATAGATGGGGTCGCAGTGCTGAGAGAAATAGACACAATCCCCAACTCTACCCAGAAACTATGTTTATTTATTTACTTACTTATTTATTTTTCACTTTAAAGTATCAGGTAAATGGATGGAACTAGAGAAGATCATCCTGTATGAGGTAACAGAGATCCAGAAAGATATACATGGTATTTACTCACTTACAAGCAGATATAGACCTATAGTACAGGACAACTATCCTACAAATCACAGACCCAAAGAGGCTAAGTAACAAGGAGGGCCTAAGGGAGGGTTCTGGAATGTCACTCAGATGGGGAAATAGAATAGACAACAGAAGTGGATGAAGAGAGGGGACTGGGCAGGAGATGAAATGGGGAGGGAAACAGATGTGGAGAGAAGAGAGGCGAGAGGGCTGGGAACAAGAAGGAAAACTGAGGGAGGGCATCTCTTTGACAAGCTGGAGGCCTGTGACAGGGTAGGCTCCTGGGAGAATATGGGTGTGACTCTAGCTGAGAATCTTAACAGGGGGTGTGGGGTGGGGCATGGAGACTGAAGTGATCACCTCCTAGCCAGGCAGGACTAGTGGAGAGAGAGGAAAAACAACCCACAAACAAAACTTTTGATTGATTCAAAAAATTACCCTGTTTACAAGAAGTGCAGGAATAAAGAGGGAACAGAGATTGAGGGAATGTCCAACAAATGACTGGTCCATCGGAGACCCTCCCCACTGTGGAGTGCCAGCCCCTAACACTGTTAGTGATGTTCTGTTCTGCTTGCAGACAGGAGCTTAGCATGCCTGTCCTCTGGGAAGCTCCAGCCATCAGCTGATTGATTGAGGCGGATGTTAGGACTTAAAACCAAGCATGGGGCTGAGCTTCGTGGATCTTTTGGAAAGGTTGGGGGAAAGATGGAAGGACCTGGAGAGAACAGGAACCCCACAAGAAGACCAACAGAGACAACTAACCCAGACCCACCCATGGGGCCTTACAGAGCTGAAACATCTGCTAAGGAGCATGCATGATCTGGACCTAGGCCTCCTGCACATATGTGGCCAAAGAAGGCTTGGTCTTCATGTGGGTCGCCTGGGGAGTGCGGAGGTGGGACGCTGTTTCTAAGATGGGCTCTATTGCCTGCTTTTAGATCAGTTTCCTCTGGCAGGGCTTGCCTAGCCTCAGTGGATAATAATATGCTCATTTCTGATGGGACTTGATGGATAAGGGTGGAGGAGGGCTACTGTTTCTGGAGGGAAAGGGAAAGGGAAAGAGAGGAGGAGGGGGACTGGAAGGAGGAGGGAGCACACTTGGGTATAAAGTAAATAAACTTAAATAAAATAAAAATAAAAAACAAAGATACAGAGGACAAGAATGTCTGCTAAGAGCCAATGGAAGCTGTCCCCATGAAATCACAACAGTAAAAACACTATCAACAAGTACAGCACCATTTGAAAAACCAAGATGAGTGGGAGGATATTAAAAGGCCCCACCCCTAATGAGAAGCTTGAGACAGTTACTGGCTACTGAGAGAGGAAGATTCAGTCTTCTCCAGAGAAAGAGACCCCTAATATTTATTCAATCCCCAGTGGTCAGTATTCATGTATAAAATTCTCAAAAAAAATCAACTTATAAAAAGATTATCTCTTGAGTTTTTGATCTTAGTTAGCCATTCTGATGGGTGTAAGGTGAAATCTCAGGGTCGTTTTGATTTGCATCTCTCTGATGGCTAGGGATATTGAACATCTCCTTATGTGTTTCTCTGCCATTCTACATTCTTCTACAGAGAATTCTCTGTTTAGCTCCATACCCCATTTTTTAATTGGGTTGCTTGAATTATTGCCTTTTAACTTGTTTTGTTCTTTATATATTCTGGATATCAGCCCTCTGTCAGATGTTGGGTTGGTGAAGATCCTTTCCCAATCTGTAGGCTGTCGTTTTGTTCTAATGACAGTATCTTTTGCTTTACAGAAGCTTTTCAGTTTCATGAGGTCCCATTTATTGATTGTTGCTCTTAGGGCCTGTGCTGATGGTGTTCTGTTCAGGAAGTTGTCTCTTGTGCCAATGAGTTCTAGGTTGTTCCCCACTTTTTCTTCTAACTGATTTAAAGTATCTGGTTTTATGTCAAGGTCTTTGAAACGCATGCTGGAGAGGCTGTGGAGAAAGAGGAACTCTCCTCCATTGCTGGTGGGAATGTTAACTGGTACAACCACTATGGAAATCAATCTGGCGCTTTCTCAGACAATTAGGAATAGTGCTTCCTCAAGATCCAGCTATTCCACTCCTAGGCATATATCCAAAAGATGTTCAAGTACACAACAAGGACATTTGCTCAACCATGTTTGTAGCAGCCTTATTCGTAATAGCCAGAACCTGGAAAAAACCCAGATGTCCATCAACGAAGGAATGGAAACAAAAATTGTGGTACTTTTACACAATGGAATACTACTCAGCAATTAAAAACAAGGAAATCATGAATTTTGCAGGCAAATGGTGGGATTTAGAAAAAAATCATCCTGAGTGAGGTATCCCAAAAGCAGAAAAACACACACAGTATATACTCACTTACATAGATCTATAAGATAGGATAAACATATTAAAATATGTACACCTAAAGAAGATAAACAAGAAAGAGGTCCAGGGGTAAGTTGATCAATCCTCATCTAGAAAGACAAAGGGGATGGACATTGGAAATAGGAGAAAACAAGTAACAGGACAGTAGCCTACCACAGAAGGCACCTGAAAGACTCTACCTAGCAGTGTATCAAAGCAGATGCTGAGACCCATAACCAAGGCTTTGGCAGAGTGTAGGGAATCATATGAAGGAAGGAGGAATTAGTATATCCTAGAGGGGACAGGAGCCCCACAAGGTCCAAATATATCTGAGCAAAGGGGTCTTCTATGAGACTGTTTATCCAACCAAGGACCATGCATGGATATAACCTACAACCCCTGCTCAGACATAGCCCATGGTAGCTCAGTATCTAAGTGGCTTCCTTAGTAAGGGGGACAGGAATTGTTTCTGACATGAACTCATGAGCTTCCCCTCCCCCCCGAGGGAAGAGCAGCCTTGCTAGGCCACAGATAAGGACACTGCAGCCATCCTGAAGATACCTGATAAGCTAGGACCAGATGGAAGGAGAGGAGGACACCCCCTCTCAGTGGACTCAGAAGGGAGCAGGGAGGAGATGAGGGAATGAGGGGAGGATTGGAAGGGAAAGAGGGAGAGGGCTACAGCTGGGATACAAGTGAATGTATAAAATTATTTAAAAATAAAAAAATTAATAAAAAATAAAAAAGAAACATGAAACACACACAAAAATAAATAAAAGGAAAAGCCATAAATTACAAATTTGATCTTTGGAGAATATGTTTATTTTGAAGTCAAAATAGGTTTTCTGTATGATATTGATTCATTGTGAGATATATAAATTCTGAATAGTTGACACATGTTAGGAATAGAATGAAAATATACCAGTAAAGTTATTCAAATAAATCAGCTGTCATAGCAAAACCTTCAAAGAGCTTATTCGCTCATTGATTTTTAATGGTATAATAATGTAAAGAATCAGAATAGATATTCTGTTCAATTAAAATATTTCTTAAGAGTAGTCATCCCATACTTTTATTTTTGGTTTTTTTTAATTTTATTTTTTTCTTATCAGTTACATTTTATTAACTCTGTATCCCAGCTGTGTTCTGATCCCTCATTCCCTCCCAGCCCCTCCCTCCCTCCCTCATCTCCACAGTGCCCCTTTCCAAGTCCACTGATAGGGGGGGACCTCCTCCCGATTCATCTGATCCTGTTTTATCAGGTATCTTCAGGACTGGCTGCAAAGCCCTCCTCTGTGGCCTAACAAGACTGCTCCTCCCTTGGGGGGTGGAAAGGCCAAAGAGCCAGTCATTGAGTTCCTGTTAGAAATAGTCCTTGTTCCCCTCACATTGGGAAACCAATTGTTTACTGAGCTACCACAGGCTACATCTGAGCAGAGGTTCTAGGTTATATCCATACATGGTCCTTGGTTGAATGTCAGTCTCAGAAAAGACCCTGTGCCCAGATATATTTGGTCCTTGTGGAGCTCCTATCCTTTCCCCATCAGACTAACTCCCCTTCTTTTTTATGATTCCCTGTACTCTGCCAAAGGTTTGGTCATGAGTCTTTGCTTTGAAAACACTGCTAGTCTTTCAGATGCGCTCAGTAGACTCTTGTCATACGTTCAATGCACATCCCATCTGTCTTTCTAAACAAGGATTGATCATCTTACCCCATTGATTATATTTTTTAGGTGTATAGATTTCATTTTGATTATCATATCTTATAGGTCTATATAAGTGAGTATATACCGTGTTTGTCTTTCTCCTTCTGGGATATTTCACTCAGAATTATCTTTTCTAGATCCTACCATTTGCCTGCAAATTTCATGATTTCCTCCTTTTTGATTGCTGAGTAGTATTACATTGTGTAAAAATACCACAATTTCTGTACCCATTTCTCCGTTGATGGAATCTGGGTTGTTTCCAGGTTCTGGCTATTACAAATAAATCTGCTATAAACATGGTTGAGCAAATATCCCTTTTGTGTACTTGAGCAAACTTTGGGTATATACCTAGCAGTGGTATAGCTGGGTCTTGAGGAAGCACTATTCCTAATTGTCTTAGAAAGCACCAGATAGATTTCCATAGTGGTTGTAAAGTTTACATTCGCACCAGCAGTGGAGAAGGGTTCCCCTTTCTTCACAACCTCTCCAGCATATGTTTTCACTTGAGTTTTTCATCTTGGCCATTCTGATGGGTGTAAGGTGATATCTTAGGGTCGTTTTGATTTGCATTTCCCTGATGGCTAATGAGGTTGAGCATTTCTTTAAATGCTTCTCTGCCATTCGATATTCCTCTACAGAGAATTCTCTGTTTAGCTCTGTTCCCCATTTTTTAAGTGGATTACTTGGTTTGCTGCTTTTCAGCTTCTTTAGTTCTTTGTATATACTGGATATGAGTCCTCTGTCAGATAAAGGGTTAGTGAAGATTCTTTCCCAATCTGTAGGCAGTCATTTTGTTTTAATGACAGTGTCCTTTGCTTTACAGAAGCTTTTCAGTTTCATGAGGTCCCATTTATTGATTGGTGCTCTTAGAGCCTGTGCTGTTGGTGTTCTGTTCAGGAATTTGTCTCCTGTGCCAATGAGTTCTAGGTTGTTCCCTACTTTTTCTTCTAACAGATTAAGAGTATCTGGTTTTATGCAGAGGTCTTTGATCCACTTGGACTTTAGTTTTGTGCAGGGTGATAAATATAGATCTATTTTTATTTTTCTGCATGTGGACATCCAGTTGGACCAGGACCATTTGTTGTAGATGCTGTCTTTTTTCCATTGAATGGTTTTGGCTTCTTTGTCAAAAATCGAGTATTCATAGGTGTGTGGGTTTATTTCCGGGTCTTCTATGCGGTTCCATTGATCCTCCTTTCTGTTTTTATGCCAATACCATCCAGTTTTTATTACTATTGCTCTGTAGTACAACTTGAGATCGGAGATGGAGATACCTCCAGATGATCTGTTGTTGTACAGGATTTTGGAGATTCTGTTTTTTGTTGTTTTTTTTTTTTTTTGTTTCTCCATATGAAGCTGAGAATCTTTTTTTCAAGGTCTGTAAAGAATTGAGTTGGTATTTTGATATGAATTGCATTGAATCTGTAGATTGCTTTTGGCAGGATGGCCATTTTCACAGTGTTAATCCTACCAATCCATGAGCACAGGAGATCTTTCCATCTTCTGAGATCTTCTTCAATTTCTTTCTTCAGAGACTTGAAGTTTTTCTCAAACAGGTCTTTCACTTGCTTGGTTAGTGTCACCCCAAGGTACTTTATGTTATTAGTGGCTATTGTGAAGGGGGTTGTTTCCCTAATTTCTTTCTTGGCCCTTTTGTCTTTGGTATACAAGAGGGCCTCTGATTTTTTTGAGTTGATTTTGTATCCTGCCACTTTGCTGAAGGTGTTCATCTTCTGGAGGAGTTCTCTGGTTGAATTTTTGGGGTCTGTCATATGCACTATCATATCATCTGTGAATAGTGACACTTTGTCCTCTTCCTTTCCGATTTGTATCCCCTGGATCTCCTTTAGTTGTCTTATTGCTCTGGCTAGGACTTCAAGTACTATATTGAAGAGGTATGGAGAGAGTGGGCAGCCTTGCCTTGTCCCTGATTTCGGTGGGATTGATTTAAGTTTCTCTCCATTGAGTTTGATGTTGGCTATAGGCTTGTTGTATATTGCCTTTACTATGTTTAGATATGTGCCTTGTATCTCTGATCTCTCCAAGACTTTAAACATGAATGGGTGTTGGACTTTGTCAAATGCTTTTTCAGCATCTAAGGAGATGATCATGTGGTTTTTCCCCTTCATTTTGTTTATGTGGTGGATTACATTGATGGATTTCCATATGTTGAACCACCCTTGCATGCCTGGGATGAAGCCTACTTGGTCGTGGTGTATGATATCTTTGATGTTTCTTGGATTCGGTTTGCAAGTATTTTATTGAGTATTTTTACGTTAATGTTCATAAGAGAGATAGGTCTGAAGTTCTCTTTTTTTGTTGGGTCTTTGTGTGGTTTAAGTATCAGGTGACTGTCACTTCATAGAATGAGTTTGATAATGTACCTTCTGTTTCTATTTTATGGAATAGTTTGAGGAGAATTGGTGTGAGCACTTCTTTGAAGGTCTGGTAGAATTCCGCGCTGAAACCATCTGGCCCAAGGCCTTTTTTTGGAGGGGAGACTGTGAATGACTGCTTCAATTTCCTTGGGGGATATAGGGCTATTCAGTCTTTCTACATGATCTTGACTTAATGTTGGAAGATGGAATCTATCAAGAAAATTGTCCATTTCATTTAGGTTGTCAAATTTTGTGGTATATAGGCTTTTGTAGTATGACCTAATGATTGTTTGAATTTCCTCAGTGTCTGTAGTTATGTCACCCTTTTCATCTCTGATTTTGTTGATTTGGATAGATTCTCTCTGCTTTTTAGTTAGTTTGGCTAAGGGTTTGTCTATCTTGTTGATTTCCTCAAAGAACCAGCTTTTTGTTTCATTGATTCTTTGAATAGTTTTATTTGTTTCTAATTGATTGATTTCAGCCCTGAGTTTGATTATTTCCAGCCTTCTGCTCCTCTTGGGTGTATCTGCTTCTTTTTTTTCTAGGGTTTTCAGTTGGGTTATTAAGTTATTTGTATGTGATGTTACGAATTTCTTCTTGCAGGCACTTAGTGCTATAAATTTTCCCCTGAGCACTGCTTTCAATGTGTCCCATAAATTTGGGTATGTTGTGCCTTCATTTTCATTGAATTCTAGGAAGTCTTTAAATTCTTTCTTTATTTCTTCCTTAACCCAGCTGTCACTGAGTAACAAGTTGTTCAGTTTCCATGTGCGTATCGGCTTTTTGTTATTTCTGTTGTTGTTGAGGTCCAGCTTTAGTCCATGGTGGTCAGATAGAATACAAGGGATGATTTCAATCTTTTTGTATATGTTGAGGCTTGCTTTATGGCCAACTATATGGTCTCTTTTGGAGAAGGTTCCATGTGGTGCTGAAAAGAAGGTATACTCTTTTGAGTTTGGATGAAAAGATCTGTAGACGTCTATTAGATCCATTTGATTTAGCGTCTCTGTAAGTGTTTTTATTTCCCTATTTGTTTTCTGTCTAGTTGATCTGTCCCTTGGTGAGAGTGGAGTGTTGAAGTCTCCCACTATTGGGGTATTAGGATCAATGTGTGATTTAAGCTTTAATATTGTTTCATTTACAAATGTAGGTGCTCTTGTATTTGGGGCATAGATATTCAAAATTGTGATGTCCTCTTGGTGGATTTTTCTTTTGATGAGAATATAGTGGCCGTCCTTATCTTTTTTGATTAACTTGGGTTGAAAGTCTATTTTATTAGATATTAGGATGGCTACTCCAGCCTGTTTTCTGGTACCATTTGCTTGAAAAATATTTTTCCAGCCCTTTACTCGAGGTAGTGTTTATTTTTGTTGCCTAGTTGTGTTTCTTGGATGCAACAGAATGTTGGATCCTTGTTCCGCAACCATTCTGTTAGTCTGTGTCTTTTTATTGGGGAGTTGAGTTCGTTGATGTTGATAGAGACTAGTGACCAACAATTGTTACTTACTTTAGATGTGGGGTTGGTGGTGTCACTGAGTTTCATTGGTTGTATTCTTTTGGTTTTTTGGTTGTGTAGTTTCCTTGGATGTAGTTGTTTTCTTTGGTTTGGAGTTTCCCTTCTAGTAACTTCTGTAGAACTGGGTTACTATGTAGATATTGTTTAAATTTGGTTTTGTCTTGGAATATTTTGAATTCTCCGTCTATGTTGATTGAAAGTTTTGCTGGGTATAGTAGTCTGGGTTGGAATCTGTGGTCCCTTAAGGACTGTATGATTTCTGTCCAGGCCCTTCTGACTTCTGTTGAGAAGTCTGGTGTGATTCTGATAGGTCTACCTTCATATGTTACTTGGCCTTTTTCCCTTGCTGCTTTTAGAATTTTTCTTTATTCTGTAGGTTCAGTGTTTTGACTATGATGTGACATGAAGAATTTCTTTTCTGGTCTAGTCTACTTGGTGTTCTGTAGGCCTCTTGTATGTTTATGGCCATCTCCTTCTTTAAGTTGGGAAAGTTTTCTTCTATAATTTTCTTGAAAATATTTTCCAGACCTTTGAGCCTGATGTCTTCTCTTTCTTCTACTCCTATTATTCTTAGATTTTGTCTTTTCATGGTGTCCTTGATTTCTTGGATGTTTTGTGTTTGGAACTTTTCTGATTTTATTTTTTCTTTGAGAGACATGTCAATTTCCGCAAGTGTATCTTCGGCTCCTGAGATTCTTTCTTCCATTTCTTGTATTCTGTTGGTGATGCTTACCTTTGTAGTTCCTGATCTTTTCTTTATGTTCTCCAGCTCCTGGTTTTTCTCTATTTGTGTTTTCTTTATTGATTCTAATTCTGTTTTCATGTCTTGCACCATTTCTTTCATCTGTTCGAATGTGGAGTCCTGCTTTTCAATGACAGCTTCTATTTTTTTGTCCATTTCCTCTCTATGTATCACTAATTGTGCCTCTACTTCTTTGGCTATAATTGCCTGTATTTCTATGAGAGCTTTGTTTATTTCTTCTTTATTTGCCTTCATTTGTGTGGACATTTCTTTGAGAGCTTTGTGCATTTCTTCCATGTTTGCCTCAATTTTCGTGGTCATTTCTCTGAGAGCACGATTTGTTTCCTCTTGGTTAGTCTCGATTTCTTTGGCTATTTCTCTGAGGGCTTTGTTCATTTCATCTTTATGGGCCTCTAATAGCTGGAGAAACATAGTTTTGAGGTCATTTTCTTGTATATCTAGTGAATTGAAGTGTCCATTGTTTTGTGGGGTTGCTGGTGAGGTCATTATGACCTGATTTTTGTTGGGAGTATTCCTACGTCTGCCTCTAGCCATCTGGTTATTTATAATCCTCACTGTTTGTTCCTCAAGATTGTAGTTCGGGCTATGATTGTCTCTTTCTGTTTTCTGGACTGTTTTTTCAGGAAGATGATAGAGGTTCACTGCTTTGGGAGTGTGCACTGTGGTTTCAGTTTTGCCTAAGTAAGGAATGTGACGCTGGCGCTATTCACATGTGCTTTTAGCGGGCGCAGTGTGCATGCACGGATTCTCTGCTTATTACTATTACTGCAGGCCACTATTACGCAGTTCTGTCTAAGATCCAGGGATTGTTTGCCTGGATTACATTGGTGGACCCGCAAGGCAGAGGCTTCAATGTTGGGGTCGCTATCCCAAGAATCCCTATGATGCCCACACTAGGGGTGTGGGTGGCAGGGATCTCATCTGGTTGCTTCTGTGGAGAGGCCCTGGGTCTGGGGCAAACTCTCCCTAGAAGGCTCACTCACTCTCTTGCAGGACCAGTTGGAATGCACAGGGGTTCCCCTTGCTCTCTACTCTCTGATTTGGTCCTTCCTTGGAAAACTGTTTTTCAGCCCTTTACCCTCAGGTAATATCTATCTTTGTGACTTAGGTGTGTTTCTTGTTTGCAACAGATTGTTGGATTTTGTTTATGCATCCATTTTGTCAGTCTGTGTCTTTTTATTGGAGAATTGAGTCCTTTGATGTTGAGAGTGATTAATGACCAGTGGTTGTTAGCTTCTGTGATTTTGATGTTGGCTGTGGTAGTAAGTTTGTGTGCTTGGCTACCTTTTGTTTTGCTGTAGTGAGGTTATTTATTTCCTGTGTTTTCTTGAAAGTAGTTAGTTATCTTTTTTGTATTTTTTTCTTCTAATATTTCTATAATGCTGGATTTGTGTGTTGGTATTGTTGAAATTTGTTTTTGTCGTTGAATATCTTGTTTTCTTAGTCCACAAGGACTGAGATTTTTGCTGGATATAGTAGCCTGGGTTGACTTCTGTGTTCTCTTAGGGTCTGCATGGTATCTGTCCAGTCCCTTCTGGCTTTCAGTCTCTGTTGAGAAGTCAGGTGTGATTCTGATGGGTTTGCCATTACATGTTACTTGGCCTTTTTCCCTGGCAGCTTTTAGTATTTTTTCTTTGTTTTGTATACTTACTGTTTTTAATATTATGTAGCAGGAGGATTTTCTTTTCTGGTCTAATCTATTGGGTGTTCTGTAGACCTCTTGTAATCTAAAATCCTCTCCTTTAAGTTGATGAAATTTTCTTCTATGATTTTGTTGAAAACATTTTCTGGGCCTTGGAGGAGGGTATCTTCATTTTCCTCTATTCCTATT
>NW_026585987.1:6116349-6123747 GCF_907164565.1 Psammomys obesus
TCTGTGGCTTGACAAGGCTACCCCAACACAGGGAAGTGATAGAGGAGCAGGAAAGAGTACATATCAGAGGCAGCCCCTGCTCCCTTTATTAGAGAATCCACATGGATTGGTAATCATTTGCAAAGAAAAATTAGCTTTTTTCTAATAGAGTACTGAGTCATTCTTAAGGTCAGGCCCCATGTCTGGCAGTAGCTGGCCAACATTAAATGAACCCAATATCATCTTTGAAGGTCTTTACCTCATAATATTTTTTCCTTGGCCTCTCTCTCTCTCTCTCTCTCTCTCTCTCTCAACTTACAGGTCACCTGTAGATGTATTTTGGCTTCTGGTTTTGTGTCTTTATGTAATTCCCTTGTGTGCAAATATATGTATCTCTGCATCTATATTTGTTTCTTCTGCCTTTTCTTTGGTTCTTTTTCTTCTGTGTGTTTATATTGTCTTGTTTGTTTTTTATCTTATGTTATGTTATTTTATTTTATTTTTATTACTTAGATGCCTGTTAGTTTCCTAAGGAAAGACAGAAAGAGTGTGGATCTTGATGGGAGCAGAGGTATAGAGGAACTCAGGGGAGTTGTAATTATAGGAGGAGAAATCAGAATCAGAATATGTGGTATGAAAGAAATTTATTTCAATAAGAGAAAAAATAAGCAGGGGAAGGCAAAACCCCTCACAGTAAATAGAAATATTTGAGATGCAACTTTAGAACAAAAATGATATATATGGCTACTGTTGAACACATAAGTAAGACTCTTCTTTTAAAATTCTATTTTAAACAAAAAGGTGACTTTACATACCAAATTTATAATAAAGAGAACATGTCATGCCACCATTATCTTAAATCAACCATAGCCAATAAGACACTGGTAGAAGTAATATAAAAGCACGGTTTTGTCTGTGGTAAGGTTTGTTTCTGAAGGAGCAGATTGTTTATCAGTAAAACGACTTCACATCATAAAACCACTTTCAATCAACAATCCAGGAAGTAGATACTTGGAGCCAGTTCTAGTCTCCATGGTCTCCATGACCCTGAAGCTATTCCAAATACCCCCCTTCTTAATAGCAGGTCATTGGCTTTCTGAATTCCTACTCATCTTTGTTCTTCCATTCCACATGAACTATAAAAACCTTTTCCATTTAATTCTCAGCCCATGTTTCCTCTTGATAAATTTTAAAACCTTATGATAGTATTTTTTTTCTTTTCTTCTTGATTTTAAAATAAGCTGAGGTTAATCCTTCATGCTATTGATCAGCAAAGAAAATGTTCTCCAAAGAAGTTAAATAGATTTTCCAGGAACCAAGATATTACCTCTTTTATGTGTCTTCCAGTTTTAAAATGGTGCAATAATGTTCCAGTGTCATTTCATATTATCCCAAAACTTTATTCACTGTGTTTGTCAGTTTCCAAAATTGTGACAAATATCTTTTTTTAATAAAAAGTTCATTGTGACTCTTTTTTTCAGGGGTTTCATTCCATGCATTTGGCACATCTTCTTTTGGTTCTATAGTAAGGCAGTAAGTATATCATGGCAAGATCCCATAGCAGGAGAGACTTGCTCACCTGGCCTTACACAAAGGGCACATAGAGGGAGGAAAGAGGAGAAAGGTGGCATGGGGAGGCAATGACCTACTTCCTGCAACTTTTCCCCACCTCCTAAAGCATTGCCTTCTCCCAATACACAGCAGGTAGGGACCAGGTTTTCAAAACATGAGCCTTTGAGGGACATTAGAGATTCAAATGGTTACATCTGTGTAGGGGGCCTAAGTCTAGTCCATGCATGGTTCTTGGTTGTTGCTTTAGTTTCAGAGGCCCTGGGCTCTGGAGAGTTGGCTCTGTTGGTCTTGTGGAGCTCCTGTCACCTCCAGGTCCTTCTATCCTTCTCCCCACTCGTCCACACGGCTCCCTGAACTCCACCCAATGTATTGGTTGTGGGTCTCTTTATCTGTTTCAACCAGGTGCTAGGTGGAGCTTGGCACCCATCAGCAAACATAGCAGAGTATCATTAATTGTGTCAGGGGTTGGCTGTCTCCCATGGGATGAGTCTCAGGTTGGGCCAGTCATTGGTTGAACATTCCCTCAATCCCCTTTTTTTGTCCCTGCATATCTTATAGGTAGGATAAATTTTGTGAGTAGGTTGATGTTTCTCTTCCTCCACTAAGAGTAGTGTCTAGTTAGAGGATGGTCTCTTCAGTCTCCATGACCCCTGTTACAGGAAGTCTCAGCTAGAGTTACCCTCATATCTGCCCAGGATCCTACCCTGTCAAAGGTTTCTGCTTTGTCACAGAGAAGTCCTTGCCCAAGGTCTCTCTTCTCTCTGCAAGCCCTCTGTCTTCCCACCCTTGCTCTCCCCAGGTCTGATATCAACCCTCATTTCCCTTGGTGTTCCGTCTCTTACCCTGTTCCCTCTCTTTAACCTTTTCTGCTGTCTATTCTATTTTTAATGATAAGTGGGAGTTAGGCATTCTCCCTTGAGACTCTCGATTGCCTTCCCTGGTGGGGCTACTTCACCAGGCCACAGGAGTAGAGAATGTGCTCAGTCTTGATGCAACTTGATATGCTTGTGTGTGTGGCTCCCCTTCTCTGAGGAGTAGGGGAGGGAGGATGGGGGAAACAGGGAGGGAGTTAGAAGAGGAGGGAGGGAGCAATGACCAGGATGTAAAATGAATAAATAAAAAAATTAAAATGCAAATAGTAACATTTATTGTCTCAGAGATACCAAGCTATGCATTAGGTTATTATGGCAAACCTAGGATAGATTATTATATCAAAACTAATATTATGTAATAATGACTACATAACCATCTGCACTGGGTCATACAATGCATGTATCATTTAACTGCCCTCTTAACCACAAGGCTGTCAGATAAGCAGTGTTGTCACGTCTTGTTTCAGATGGGTGAAACAAAGCACATGAGAATTGTCACTTGGCCCAGATTTTGCCGGTAAGTGAAGCATCTGGGGTGTAGACTCTCTATCCACATATCTTCATCAATGTGTGACATAAGAAAGGAGGATCCAGATTCAGCCTTCTGTGAACAGGATTAAGTAAATCTACAGGAGACACATGCTATCTCTAGCATGAGATGCTACTTCAGGGATGCAGCATGATGAGATGAGTGTTCACCTTGACAGAGTGATACAGACCAGAGAGAAAAGTAGTTGCTTTCAGCGTCAACATGGTTATTTAATTAAAGAAGATACTCACTATTGTACACTTCCTACTTCACTCTAAAACATCATTTTGTTATCTTCTTTTTGCCCGGAAGTTCTACTAGTCATGCATACAAACATTAAGAATCAGAAATTTTTAGAACTCATGCATGTATAATTTTGAAAATTAATAATATACCATTATTTCTGTTGTATAAAATATGAATATACTTTTATCTGTATATTTGTTGTATCCCTTTCCTATGATTATTCTTTTGAAAGAAGGTCTTTCTATGTTTTCCAGACTGACTTGAAACTTCTGAACTCAAATAGCCCTTCTATCTCATCCTCCTGAGTAACAGTTGGGACTCTGAATATGCCACAGTACCTGTGTCTAATAATCACATTCTAAATTATGACAATAGTAACATATCATTATATAAAAACCTGGCCACTATATTCACAATTCCTTAAAAAAATATCAGATATATAATAAGTGTTCAGTATTATTTTAAAGAATTATTACATAGCTGGAATCTATCAAAATTATGTTTTTTTATGTCTTTGATATCAAACTCCACAGGGCTTGTGAAACTAAGACAGTGGTCATAGCAACCTCTACGGAAAGATGTGTTTGGCAGTAGTAGTCCTGAAGATGAATAAAGTGGCTATGGTTTCCAGAAGCTATTACCAGCCCTTTGTTTCAGCTTCTTTGGCAAACAGTATTAGAGGGATAAAGAAACCAAGGTAGGCTGGGTTTAAACGATCCTTCTAAACTGGTAAACTATACAATCTGGATGAAAACAAGGTTCCAAATTCCCAGTATTTTCATAACACAATATTACATGTAATGAAATAGTGAAATATTGGCCACTACCAACGAAAGCATAAACAAATAATTTGTGAATATTTATAGCCATGTTGTCAAAGGATTAGAATCAAGAGAATAAAGCACATAATACATTCGATATTCAGAAATATGTGCAGAGAAAGAAGAGGAAACACACACACACAGACTCGTGTGTGTGTGTGAGTGTGTGTGTGTGTGTGTGTGTGTGTGTGTGTGTATAAAGATTTTTTAAAAACACTATCTATCAAACCCTGGTAATGAATACTTGATGAAAAATAAATAAGCAAAATATGGGTTAAAGTTCCAGAGATAGCACATGAACACATGAAACTAACATGCCAAGTCAGAATCTCTGATTAAATCCTTCTGTAAATAATTAAAATGTCTGGCATGTCACGACTTCAGCCAACACGTGTGGGGAGTTAGGGAAAAGGATGACACCAAACAAAGAGACACTTAGGAGATCAAGAACTGAAACTTGTTTTTCAAAACTACATTCTCAAAAGTGGTTGCACAAGTTTACATAACCACCAGCAATGGAGGAGGTTTCCCCTTTCTCCACATCCTCTCCAGCATGTGTTGTCACTTGAGTTATTCATCTTAGCCATTCTGGTGGGTGGAAGATAAAATCTCAGGTTTGTTTTTTGATTTGCATTTTCCTGCTAAGGACATTGAGCATTTCTCTAAGTATTTTTCTCCATTCGAGATTCCTCTATTGAGAATTCTCTGTTTAACTATGTACCCCATTTTTAAACTAGATTCTTTGATTTGTTGCTGTTTAACTTCTTTATATATTCTGGATATTAGCCCTCTGTCAGATATAGGGTCCTTTCCCAATCTATAGGCTGTCATTTTGTTCTGTTGACAGTGTTCATTGCTTTACAGAAGCCTTTCAGTTTCATGAGGTCCCATTTATTGATTGTTGATCTTAGAACCTGTGCTGTTGATGCTCTGTGTCTGGTACTTTCTCAGAAAATTAGGAACAGTGCTACCTCACCATCCAGCTATACCACTCCTAGGCATATATCTAAAAGATGCTCAAGTATACAACAAGGACATTTGCTCAATCATGTTCGTAGTAGCTTTATTTGTAATAGCCAGAACCTGGAAACAACCTAGATATTCCTCATTTGGGGAATGGATACAGAAATTGTGGCACGTTTACACAATGGAATACTACTCAGCAATTAAAAACAAGGAAGTCATGAAATTTGCAGACAAGTGGTGGGAACTAGAAAAGATTATCCTGAGTGAGGTATCCCAGAAGCAGAAAGACTCACATGGTATATACTCACTTAAAAGTAAATATTAGACATATAATATAGGATAAACATACTAAAATCTGTACAACTAAAGAAGCTAAGCAAGAATGAGGACCCTGAATAAAAAGATCAAACTTCATTCAGAAAGGCAAACAGGATGGACATCAGAAGAGGGAGAAAACAGGGAACAGGACAGGAGCTTACCACAAAGAAACTCTGAAAGACTACCCAGCAGGGTATCGAAGCAGATGCTGAGACTCTGCCAAAATTTGGGCAGAGTACAGGGAATCTTATGAAAGAAGGGGGAGATAGTAAGACCTGGAGGGGAGAGGAGCTCCACAAAAAGAGCAACAGAACAACAAAAAAATCTGGGCACAGGGATCTGTTCTGAGACTGATACTCCAACCAAGTACCATGCATGAAGATAATCTAGAACTCCTGTACAGATGTAGCCCATGGCAGTTCAATGTCCAAGTGGCTTCCATAGTAATGGGAACAGGGACTGTCTCTGACACGAACTCAGTTGCTAGCTCTTTGATCACCTCCCCCTGAGTGGGGAACAGCCTTACCAGGCCACAGAGGAAGACAATGCAGCCAGTCCTCATGAGACCTGATAGGCTAGGGTCAGATGGAAGGGGAGGTTCCGGAGAACCTCCCCTAGCAGTGGACTGGGGTGGGGTATAGGGGCAGAAGAGGGAGGAAAGGTGAGATTAGGAGGGGATGAGGGAGGGTCCTATACCTGGGATATGATGTGAATAAATTGTGATTAATAAAAAAAAAAATGAAGAAAATGGTACTGTCAAAAACAAAACTATATTCTCTATAAAACCCCTTTCTTTTCCCATAGCAGGGCATATTAATCTATTTTCTGATGCTGAAATTTCACTGAATATTTCAAACTGGGCAATTTATAAGGAAAACAGGAAAAGATTGGAATAATTTAGTTCTGAAAGTCTGAGAAACCATCACTGTCATCTGTTTGTCACCTGCCTCCAAGGGCTTTCCTGCTGGATCACTTCATGTGAAATAGAGCAAGAGAAAGAGAAAGAGCTTGCTTTCAAAACAAAGCCATTCCTGAAAGAAATAACCTATTAATCCATTAATTTATCAAGTTCTGAGTGAAGTGACATATTCATGAAGACAAATTCCTCATGATCCAACTACCTGTTAACAATTTCACTTGCTCCTACCTTCTAATACCCCACAATAAAAATTGAATTTCTATTTTGGGTTTTTTGTGGAGAATATTTAAAACCTTGAAAAGCCACATTACCCTTTAAATTTAATGCATTTTTTATAAATAAACACTTGGGGACTGAGCTCTCTATACCATGGTTCCTATGGTTGGTAAAGCCCCTGACAAAGAACATTTGACATCTACTGAGACAGATGTGGCACAAGGGCAATAGTAACATGTGTTCATTCCTTTGCTCTTCAATCAAGGGGAGATATAAATATGTCCAATTTAAATTCATGAATCAAAATTTCAGAGGAAATATTCTCATTGTTAATACATCATATTTGCTACATTGCATCTATCCTTGCATTTGTTCATCAAAAATCAAACAAACCTTACTCATTTTCTATTTAATAATAGGAATTGACAAATACAAGGGACATACTCACTTTCTGCTTTAGTGAGTGGAACAGATACAAAGATGTATAGTGTATATTTTATTAGTGATATAATTATCTCTCCATACGTTTTTCTTGTTTGATTTATTTATGACATTTATTCTTGTCATATTTGGTGGTCTCTCAAACATCAAATTTCTCTTTATTCATCCACTATTAAATCAATAGGTTGTCCATGATGTTGTAGGAGAAAAGAAAACAAAAACAAAATGTAATGGTCAATCTGACTTTGATGTAAATGCTGATTGGCCTGACTAGTTATGGCCGCTGATGCAAAAGTGACATGAATTTTATGGAAGTAACTAACCATTTTTGATTGTGTCACACTCCATGAGATGGAACCCTTTTTAGACAATGTTAATAGAGTGAAGACCATGTGGCTAGATAGGCCATAGGCTTAAGACAATATCTACTTCTTTTTTTAAAGTGAATAACTAAGTAAATAAAAAGATAGGTAGATAGATAGATAGATAGATAGATAGATAGATAGATAGATAGATAGA